>NW_027120947.1:0-147093 GCF_030686945.1 Centruroides vittatus | reverse complement strand
AGAAATTGTTTATGGACGTATTTCATTTATATAATGTTTTTCTCGTGATATTATTTTTAATATCGGAAAAAAATATACATTTCTACTATGGACATACATCAATATTTTTAATTCTGAATATTATATTTCGATACTTTTATCTTTCTTCACTAAGAACAAAGTACTTTTATTTTGAAAAATTAACTTTTTCCCAAGATAAAACAGTCGAAGTGGGAACCAGGCTGAAAATGACAATGAGTATATGAGCTCTGTTCGAGGGATGTCAGCTTATTCGTCCCATCTTTGATATAATTCGTTTTTTTCTGTATTTACACTCAATTTACGTAAAAATTATTCTATTGTCCTGTTTGTAATTAATAGCTTGTCTTTGTTTCTGTTTACTGAATGGAATTTCACAGTAAAATATTCGGAAACTAAATTATAAAAGCCAAACAAATAAAATAGCTTAATTTTTACAATATCCACTTAAAATGGATAATAACATTATTTCATATTTATTATTTATTCGTGCATATCGACTTTTTTCGAAGAAATAATCATTTATTGTAAAGTTTTTATAAGCTGAAAATTATTCTGTTGTCTTTGATGAAATTTGTTACAATTTACTAATTTTTACAGAAACATTAAATTTTAAACGATGACATTAGTTAAAATGTATTAATTTGTACACAAACATTAAATTTAAGGCGTATTTCTTGGTGATCACGTGACCGAAAGCTATTTTTATCTTGGCGGGAATTTTTCCACAGTGATCTTTGTCATATCTAATTTGCATATTAATGATAGTACATTACTAATCTTTATTAAACAGATCTAGACATTTTATATTATTTAAATTTGGCTGAATTAGTAAAATAATTATATAAAAATTTTCAGTATTTTGCAGGAAACTTCAATCCAGATGACGTAAGAGTCATCCATGGTTCGCGGGAGAATTTGCGCGATGATCTTTTTTATATCTAATTTGCATAATTATAATGGAAAATTATTAACCTTTATTAAACAGATTTAGTTATTGTGTATTAATTAAATTCATCGGTTTGTGTGAAAGAATTCTTTAAAACTTTTAGCGTTTATTTAGAAACTTTTTGTCACGTGATGACATTGGACAAGAGCATTTTCGTTTTGTTTATTGTATACGACAGTTCGCGCCAGATTTCGTAAAGTGCGGTTCGATAATTCTGTGTTTCTCGTTTATTCGAAGTTCACTGCGATAATTTTTTATTACGTGGATTCATACATTTTGCGTTGATTGCAATGGATATTTTAAGGCATAAAGTTTACTGTGAATTAGTTCTAAATTCAGAAAGAAAAGTTGAAAATAATTTATTTTTCGACAATTTGGGAGAACTGATCTTTGTTTGGATGTAAATGAAGGCATGTAAATTTATTTGTGCATATAATTATCTAGTTCTAATTTCGAAACATTTATTGCATTTAGTGTTTATAAGCATGTTATTTAGACATGTCTACCAATTTATTGCTAAAACGTAGAACTACGTCAAAGAAGAATACAAACTTTAATTAGCAAGTAGTATCTTTATTAAAAAACTTATTTGTTGGTAGATTTTTTTACATTTAAAGTGTAATTACATGAAACTAAATGGATGTGAACATAGAAAGTAGAATATGGCAAGACTAATAGATAAAACTATTATTACATATTACTCGATCAGAAAAATTTATACTTGAAGAATTTTGTTTTGATAATTATTGCCTAGGGTTTATGTCGAAAATATTTTTCAGTTATATTTGTAATTACAGTTAATTCGAATAGTAATGGCGCTTAAATATTTATAGAATTAATTGAAGTTTTCGAATTTTGTTTTGAGGAAACTGAGGAAGGCAAGAGTATCTACAGTTGTATAATGAACTGAATTTAAGTAAATTAGGTGACTTTGTATGTTTCGATGTAGTTTTTTATAATATTACGATATACGAACTTTCGATTTTGTAAATTGTATTATACTAAAAAATAAAGTTTTTCGTTATTCTCCTACTTAATGATGTATTTATAATGTTTCTGAACTAAATAATACTTATTAAATTGAAATCCGAGCATTACAAATTACTATGAATATTAGAGAAGACCGTTTTACTATAAACTACTACGTTTTACTACAGCTTACTCCAATGTTGATTCTACGAAAAGTAGGTCAGACAAGGACCGTTAGACTAATGACGTAGGCTGTTTACTTTTTCCGGTTGCATCGGTGCACTCCCGATAGCGTCATTTACAGAAGTCACACCTACTTTTTTCTGATGCGAGCCAATTAGGAATATTAATTTTTTTAACCAATCAGATGACGGCGGGAGATTTAAATTCGATTTATGTCGATAGATGGCCGTCTAAAATTTCATATTTATTTTAATTTTCTTTCTTTTATTGTAATTTCTCGAGAACTAAAGGATATTCCAAAACAAAGTTGGAGAACCCAACTACTCGTGAAAATTCTACGACTTCACGAAATGGTCCAGGTATTTTATAAGAATTTTTTAACGACTATAGTCGTCCTTCACCACTGCCACTCGATCGTCTTGGACGACTATTCTCGTCCTTCACTGTTAAGAGGTTAAAGTAATAATGTATAAATGCGTAGAAACAGGACATCGATATGATTTTAAAGATTTTTTTTTTACAAGCTATGCTGAACGAGTTTTATCCCCGTTTTTGGCTTGGAAAAATATCGATAACGCGATAGAAAAAATTCTAAGCGATATATCAATCGCCGTTACGTTAGGTAGTGGATGGATAATTTATAAACTGGCTTTTATAGATGTTCATAGATCGTCATATGATACAATTAATGGCGGGTGCGGATCGATAATTTTGCCCAAACAATTAGCAAACAAAAAATGTCTTTTAAATATTCAATGTAAAGACGATAAATGTTTCGTTTATTGCATTCTCGCGTCTATTTTCCCGCTTGCGAATAATAAAAATAAAGTATCTACTTACAGAAAATATTTAAAATTTATTAATTGTTCGAATTTAAAATTTCCCGTTTCTTTGGATCAGATATCGAGTTTTGAGAAATCAAATACTGTTAGTATTAATGTATATGGTTATAAGGCTGTCGTTTTTCCTTATTATATAAGTAAATTTAAGTTCGATAAAAATGTAAATTTATTACTTTATAAGCAACATTATTTTTTAATACGGAATTTTAATAGACTTTTACACGAAAAGCAAAGATCTCTTTATTACTATTGTAATAATTGTCTAAACGGATTTCAACGCGAGTCGAGTTTAAACTTACACAGAGAAATATGTACAAATTTCAAATTTCAAAGACTGTCGGTTCCTAAACTCGAAAATTCTATTCTTAAATTTACAGAATTTTTTAAAATGCTTAAACATGCCGTAGTCGTATATTGCGATTTTGAATGTTTAACTGAAACGGTTTCTAATGCGATGCAATCGACCGATACTAGTTTTAGTACTGTTACGCAAATTCATAAACCGATTTGTTACGCTATGATCGTATTAGATAAAAACGAAAGAATCATCTATTCTAAATTTTATTGTGGGTTAAATGCAGTAGAGGATTTCCTATCACGATTGAAAGCATTGTCGGAACATCTTATTAAAGAAATAAAACTGAATATTCCATTAGATCCTCAAACAATTCCAAATTCTATTAATCGAGATAAATGTTATATTTGCGGACGAAAATTTTCCTCTAATGATGTAAGCGTAATCGATCATAATCATCTAAATGGCCAATTTCGGGGGGTGGCTTGTCAGGGCTGCAATTTGAATTTAAATCTAAAACCATTTATTCCCGTTGTTCTGCATAATTTTTCTGGTTACGATTCGCATCTAATTTTAAAAGATATTACTAAAAAGTATATATCTTCTTTAAGTATAGTTCCCATCAATATGGAAAAATATACTACATATTCTTTAGATTGTTTTAAATTTTTAGATTCTTATCAGTTTTTAAACGCTTCTTTAAATAAATTGACAGATAATCTAGTACAGTCAAAGTACGACTTTCCAATCTTTAGACAATTTTTTTCCGATAATAAAAATAGCTATCTGTTGAAAAGAAAAGGCGTTTTTCCGTATAGTTGGTTTAATAATATTTCAAAATTAAATAATACTTCTTTACCCGACAAAAAATATTTTTATAATGATTTAACTAGAAGCCACATAAGTTCCGAAGATTACGATTTAGCTCGGCTTGTCTGGAAAGCTTTTAATTGTAAAAAATTTTCTGATTATTTGCAATTATATCAATTTGTCGATACAATTTTACTCGCTGATATTTTTACAAATTTTCGAAATTTATCATTAAAATATTACGATCTCGATCCTCTTCATTTTTTAACTTCTCCCCATCTTACATTTACTGCAGGATTAAAAATGGCAAAAATAGAATTACAGCTTTTTACGGATCTAGACATGTATCTTTTCGTTGAATCCGGCCTTCGAGGCGGGCTCTCGTTAGTATCTAAGCGTTTTAGTCGCGCTAATAACCCTTACGTATCTCAAACTTATGATAAATCGAAGCCTCATAGTTATATAGTGATGATTGATAGCAATAATCTATACGGATTGAGTATGGTTCAATATCTCCCATATGGAGAATTTCGTTGGTTACGTCGAACGGAAATTGATGAATTTGATATAAAAAATGTCCCTCTAAAATCCGAAATAGGATATATACTCGAAGTTGATTTAGAATATCCTGTTTCGCTACATAATCGTCATAACGATTTTCCCCTCGCAGTAAATCATGAAAAAATAGAATACGAAGATTTATCCGAATATCAGAAATCGCTTTTATCTTCTTTAAATCTAAAATTTAGCAATAATATTAAAAAATTAGTTTCCGACTTTAAAAGATAAATTTCATTATATTATACATTATAGAAACTTAAAATATTACCTAAAAGAAGGATTAATTTTAAAAAAAATCTATAGAATACTTTCATTTAAACAATCCCCATATTTAAAACCATATATTTATTTTAATAATGAAAAACGAAAAGCCAGTAAAAGCCAGTTTGACAAAAATTTTTTTAAATTAATGAATAACAGTTTTTATGGAAAATGTATGCAAAACGTTCGTAAACAAATAAATTTAAAAGCGGGATTGGATAAAAACCAATGTAAAAAATATGTAAACGATCCCGCGCTAGAGAGTTTCCAAATAATAAACGAAGAGTGTGGCATTTTCAGATTAAAGAAAACAAATTTATTACTGAATAAGCCACTATACATAGGCTTTTGTGTTTTAGAGTTAAGTAAATTGCATATGTATTATACATATTACGAAATATTTAAAAATTATTATAAAGATAGGGTTAGGCTCTTGTATACGGACACCGATTCTTTAGTATTAGAAATTCATACGGATGATGTCTATGTTGATTTTAAACACAATCTGGCCAACATATTCGATTTTAGCAACTATCCATCGGATCATCCGTTATTCTCCGAAGAAAATAAAAATAAATTAGGTTATTTCAAAGATGAGGCGAACTCCATGCCTATTTCGGAATTTATCGGTCTAAAAGCTAAAATGTATTCAATTTCGGGAGAATGTATTGAAAAAAAAACAGCGAAAGGTATAAGTAAATCTGTTGTTAAACAAACTTTTTACCACGATCTTTATAAAGATACACTACTTAAGAAAAAGCAATTTCGGCATACACAAACGCAAATAATAAGTAAGAACCATGTAATTACGACACAATTTCAAAATAAAATCTCTCTTTCAGCTTTTTATGATAAAAAATATATTTTAAGTAACGGAATAGACATGCTATCCTACGGACATTATTCGATTTCTTCTTAGATATTTAGAATACTTTTCTATCGACTTTTTTTTTCTATTTTAAAAATGAAAAAATGTAATCATTTTTGTATTATTGTAATCCTTATTTTCGTATATGTAGCTATTTTTTTAATTATTGTAATGAAAAAAATGTAATCATTTTATTGTAATAATTTTTATTATAACTTTTTTTGTTCTTATTTCTAGGGAGAGAATGTTTGAAATATCAGAAAAACAAATATTATTGTAATCCTTTATTTTGTAAATGTAGTGATTTTTTTAATTATTGTAATGATGAAAATGTATCCCTTTTTTTATTGTTAATGTAATCATGTTTATTATAATTTTTTGTAATGAAGAAAAATGTATCTCTCATTTTATTATTACTGTAATCATTTTTATTATAACTTTTTGCTCTTATTCATAATAAAAAGAACAAGGGAGAGAAAAAATTGTGTCAAATTAATTTGTCGACAGATGGCGCCGGCTTAACAAAACCAAAACTTAAAAACCAAACCAAAACCAAAATAAAAATATATAAAATAAAAAAAATATATAAATATAAAAAAAAAAAAATAATTTAAAAAGAAAATGAAGTTTAATATTTTGCCAACAGATGGCACCTTCGAGACTTAACAATTTAATATTTTGCCAACAGATGGCATTGGCTTAACGAAAAGAAAAATATATTAAAGTTAAATATATATAATAATATTAATTTTCTTAAATAAAGAAAATAATACTGATTCTCTTAAGAGAGAGAGAGATCGTAAAGAGAGAAAACATCTTAAGACTCGTCGTATTGTAAAAAAATCTCTTAATAAAAATATCGTACTCGGCGCGGCGTATTCTAAAAACGCTCGCTCAAATTTCGCGGTGAAGTATATCCGAAGGGGCAGCAAAAATGGGCGTGGTTTTAATGTCTACGAGAGCTTTTGGAATGCTAATATCGTAGAAACGCTCGAACGATTCAACGGTTTTTGCCATTTTTAGCCCCTGGTGGACGTCTTTCCCTCGGGAGGTTGAGCGACAATAGGAGAAGTCGATTGATCGCAGCATTTCTTAAGCTTCTGTTTAATTATTGTAACGGTGTTTTACTTTTGTATAAAATATATGAATATAATTTTAAATTCTACATAATACACATTAGTTCTTATTTCGTTTGTTTATTGAGTTCACGTCAACACACTTAAAATGTGAGTTTTTCTTGTTGAAATTCGTTGAAAATATTGCTTTTAAATATAAATTTGAGAGATCAGATGTCAAAACCGGCTTAGAAAGCAAAAGTTTTTTTTCGTTTCATTTAATAGCCGGTGGATTTTTTCACTAGCCGACGTAATAATTAAATTGATTCATTTTATAAATTACTTTTAATTTCTTAACAGTGGAATAGTCGGACTCGGCGCTACCAGTTAGTTGTAGAGATAAATCGTGGGAAATTTTTTAAGAATTTTCCCACGCGGTTTTCTCGTTATTATTTAAGAAAAAAATTTTTTAAACAGTTACGTCTTGTAGAGAAAAAATCGTTCTTTATTGTCACATAATTTTTTATATATAAATTTTTTCGCGGTAATTTTTTGCTAAAAATTTTTTTTTCAAATTTATATTAAATTCTTTTTTGATTTTCCATCCGATACGATTTTTTCAAAACTTTTGACTTTATTTTCAATTTTATATAATTTTTCAAAGTCATGACGATTTTTTTCAACCTGCGAATCAAATTCAAGAAAATGTAATTAATGTGACAGTTAACGAATTTCATCCACAACAATAGCTATCGCCTTAAGACCTTAGTCCGAGATATCTAGGGCTGCGCGTGCAACTGCGCGGAACTAAACCCGAGATAACTTGGGCAAGTATTAAATAATTCTTTAGAGCGGTCGTATGCATGATATATGTGGGAAAAAGCTTATTTCGTATTCTATTGGATGTCTTCTATGACCTCAGCAAATTTTGAAATGATACATCCAATAAAAGTTTTTATTTTTGACCATTTATTCGGTCCCCTCCTATTGAAACATTACAAATGACCAAAATTCTAGTGATATATTTGTGTGCTTACGGTAATTAATGAACATCTGTGTAGAAACCTATCTTCCCCTGAAACTTACTTGGGAAAATCCCGCTAGCTTTCACAAACAGCTGTTCTCAAGGACATTTAGCTATGTACACAAAATAGCGGCGCGCGTCACGTGATCCGTTTCAATTTTTTTTTCTGTGAAAGATAATTCGTCTCTGAATAATATGTAATAAAGGAAATAAAGTTTTTTGCTAAACTTTTTTAGAAATGTATTTCATAAATTGGTGTATTATTAATTTTTTTAATATTTTTGGGTGTTTTTCCTGTAAAACACAAAAAAACATAATGTGAGGTTATACTTAGCATATAATATAAGTAATAAGAAGAAACTAGTCTAAAAACTATTAAAAAATCACGAAATACATTCGAGTAGTTACAGTAACTCGTTCAGACTCGTGTAGAAAAACCTACTCCCCTTCAGGCAATCTTGGGAACATCCCGCGAAAGTTTACAATCAGCTGTTCTCAAGGTCATCCAGCTGTGTATCTATATGTGAAGCTAGCTAGAAGCCTGTGTCAAGTGTCTTCTTGCCAGTTTTGTTTTATAAGAAAAATAACAAGTTTCTAAATAATACATAATAAAATAAATAAAGTTTTAAACTAAAATTTTTTAGAAAATCATTTCGTAAAATCGTGTATTATAAATTATTCTGATTTTTTGTGAGATATTTTTGTAAAGCTTGTATGTCAGCATATAAAGCTAGAAACGAATATTTATAGAATAAATATTATTGTGATATAAGAAATTGTTTGTATTTGTGTAAAAATACACATAATAAAGCTTTTATAATAAAAGTTCTTTGGAACACCTGCCAGCAATTATGGAGGAAATCAAAATAACACGCTTGTCTAGCCTAATTTTTTCTTATCTTCCTATATCGATTGTTCTGTACAGATTGTTGAATATTTTCTTGCAGTTAGTATTTTTATACTTTATTTTCATCTAAACACATTTGATGTAATTTTATCCATATATACAAATTTACAATAATATTTACATGTTTCATTTTCGAAAAAATCATAAAATAAAAATAAATCAATAGATTTTATTTATTTATTTTATTATTTAGATATTACTTTACATTTATAATGTAAAGTAATATGTTCTCTTTTGTAATAAACGAACTGCGCCCTTGTATAGCCTCATGGTGTAAAATATCATTGTTTACAATATACTATTTCTCTCTTCATGACAAACTCCAGGGGGTAGTGCGGCTCAAGCAATGTAGGACAGAAAAAAACCTTTCTCTGGTAATAAGCTAATGAAAAATATTCATATACAGAGTTTTTATAAAAACTCTGTGTTCTTCTATCAAAAATACAATGTTTTGCAGGAAAAGCACTTTTACGGGTGCAAGTATTGTTTCAAATGTGCTATCTCGTTTCAAATTCGCGCTACATTCAGTCTTTTTTTCTTTTCTAGCAAAATCATATTACAGTTTACTGTAGTTTTGTATTTTGTTTATCACGAATTTAAAATTATAATAATAAAATTTTAAAGTTCCAAAAAAAAAAAAAATGTATTTATTTATAGAAAATCGCTATAATATCGTAAATTCATTACTCACGCACGTGTTCTTTGAAAACCACAGCTTTCTAGCTTCAGCAAGTGAGAAGTTATTGTCATTTTTCACACTACTTCTCTAATTACTCTCCTAGGAGGGGAGTGGATGAGTCATCGGAGGGTCGAAGTCAACACAAGTTTTCTTAGCGATAATGTATAAGAAGCATTATTTTTATAATATTTCGACGATTTTTAAATAATCGACTATACTATGCAATTTTGCATGCGATTGTTTACATATTTTCTCATATTATGTAATAGCAAGGAAAAATGTTCACTTTCCCAAATAATTTATAACTTCACAGTTCTAAAATAATGTTTACTCACCTAAATACTCTCTAAGAACAATAAATTAGCTAATTAGAGCTAAAAACGATAGAAACAAGCAATTTTATAGCGATTGTTTAGATATTTCAAAGACTGTAGCCTGAGAGGGATGGCACTTAGTGGAAATTTGAGCTCCACTGTTTTCACTGGTGGCTGATTCGTTGATCTAATTTCCACATAGACAGAAAGTAACCAACTACAGTGTAAAAGAAGTTGACTATCGATTTTATCAGCCAATAATCTGCCTCCTCATCTCTAATTGCTTTACAATGGGAGAGGACGGTATTTCGCGAAATATTTATGGTCCGGAGGTGGTGACAAAACATTTATTGGTTGAGACAGTCAAAAGACACATACAAGAAAGCAAATGAAAAACTTAGATTGCTACAGACTTGATTACAGTTTGTACAAAACTCCTCCTTCCTATGTTATATCTATAGAACAACCTTCTTTTGTTTATTGGATAAAACAAACCGTCGTTCACATGCTTGTTGAGCTGTATTTGGTAGATTATAGCTAATTGACTATCCTTCGACAAATAAGCTTCGATTCGGGTTTGTGGGGTGGGAATTTTCAAGCAAAAAGCCATGCCTTCTCAGAGAGACTTTGTCAGCTATAAACATATGCAAACAATCATAAATCATTACTCTCATTTATTTTTACCCGAGTTTATTAAATTTATATGTATATTCATACTATTTTACGTTTATAAACGTTTTTTCAGAATCATCCAGCCACAAGTTTTTCTAAAAAACAAAGTGATTCCGGTTTATTGTGGTACTTCCGTAATACATAAAAAAATAATACATGTATAGTCGTTCATATAATAAGGTAATAATCGCTTATTATAGTGCTCTGTTATTATAATAGTATAAATAACATAAACAAAATCATATATACACCATCCATGCACAAATGTGTGTTGACCTACTTTTACAACTTCAACCGCCCCCCCAAACTAGTTGCGTTGTAAACTATAAGCTATATTGTATCGCTACGTCAGTTTAGAAAGCTGCATGATTTTTTTGAGAAAATATACCTGTCTACGTAACATAACAGATTGATCGAATGTTTATACAAAAAAGTTTTTTGATTTTTTCAAGTCTTGAATTTTATAAATTTTTGTAAACATATATATATTGTAGTCAGCAATCATAAACGGTGATATGTTATTCATATTTCTGTAAAATTATTTACGTATAAAAGCATTTAGAAAGAACTTCCAAACACCTGCAAGTAATTATCAATTCTCAGATGAGGAAGTTGTAATAAGCATTTGCTAAATGGAAATGTGTAATGTACTGTAAGTACAAAAGTTCCCGATAGCGGGTGTAGCGCTGCCTGTGGCGATATCTTTGGTCTTAGTTCTAAAGATGCAGTTAGTCCCCATCAGGGTTCTCAAATGAATTTATGACTGCAATAAATTGTCTCAGATATTTGTTCCTAGAAATTCTCTCTCTTTGTTCTCTTTTCGAATGCTTCGAAAAATTTTCACTCGTTGCCTTGCTTTCTAGCAGAAAGGTTCTCTTTTAGTTCTAGTGCGCTCGTAGAAATACCAACTAGATAAAATTTATCCAGTAATTATCAAGTAAGTTTATAAGAAACATAATATTTCCGGAGAATAATAATAATTGTTATAACGGGTTTTTAGAAAGATTTTTTTCCTTTTGCTAGACAGGTCGAAAAAGGCTAATATCTTGTCCGACCAAATATATTTTGCTATTTTATCAAGTAAGTCTATAAAAAATATATTATTTCTGGAGAATAATAATAATTGTTATAACAGGTTTTTAGAAATTTTTTTTATTGTCAGAATGTCAGATTCAGATTTTGAATATGAGGAACTGACTAACAGTGACTCAGACATCACTGTTAGAACCCAGGATGAGTCGTCAGACAATAGCGACTATGGAGACGTCCCCTCTGAAAAAAACTGGATGGAACTCAATGTAGACAATCCTCCTCCACCTCCTCCGAAATTTCCTTTTCGGGGAAGTCCGGGGTGTAAATTCACCCCTACAGATGCATTCGATCCTTTAGAATACTTTCTGCTATTTTTTGATTTACAACTTATAAACATTATTGTGAGTGAAACGAATAATTTCGCGATGCAACAGGCACGCTCATCTAGGGATCAGTGGGAGCCGGTAACGGACAAAGAAATGTACATTTTTTTAACAATTTGTATGTTACAAGGCCTGTTATACAAACCTGCTGAGAGAATGTACTGGTCCAGGAATGATCTTCTACATACCCCAATTTTTAGTAAATTAATGACCAAAAAAAGATGGATGGATATTAAACAAAATTTGCACTTTACAGATAACAACAGCTTCAATGCAGAAACACATGAAAATCCCAAACTGTGGAAAATTTGGCCTATAGCAAAAAATCTAAATTTAAAATTCTCCCGCTTATATACCCCCGAAAAAAACATAAGCATCGACGAGAGCCTGCTATTGTTCAAAGGCCGTCTTTCCTGGAGGCAGTACATTCCTCAGAAACGGGCTCGTTACGGTGTCAAATTTTATATGTTGTGTGAATCCAGCTCTGGGTACCTATATAACTTTCTTATTTATACTGGAAAAGGCACTTGCCTAAACCAAAAATACGGAAATATGTTATACACAAGCCAAGTTGTGTTAACATTACTGGAACCGTTGTTAGACAAGGGATACTGTCTAACAACGGATAATTATTACACTTCCCCACAATTAGCAGATTATCTAATAACGGTGAAAACTGATTGTTGTGGAACACTACGAACAACACGGAAAGATGTTCCGAAAGTGTTACATCAAAAAAAATTTAAAAAAGGAGAGACAATGGCAATGCAGAGAGGTAAAGTGATGATTCAAAAATGGCAGGACAGGAGAACAGTCACTTTCCTCTCTACATTCCACAGTCCAGCAATGGTAAGGAAGGAAACGCGAACTGGTGAAATAATGAAGCCACAAGTTGCTGTAGACTACAACAACACTATGGGAGGTGTTGACTTATTAGATCAGCATCTCCATGATTATACTGTGGCGAGAAAAAGAGGGAAGAAATATTACAAAAAAATATTTTTTCAATTAGTTGATATTTCTTTATATAATGCGTACGTACTATATCAGAAAAATGGTGGAGAAAAAACTAATTTGTGTTTTCGAATGGCTTTGATAGAACGACTGATAACTATGTATCACAGCGAAACGATGACCGGCAAACATGGTCGGGCGAGAACTCCGAGTCCGCTTAGACTTACGGAAAAACATTTCCCGGACTTTATTCCGCCGACCGAGAAAAAAGTTGCTCCAACTAGATGCTGTGCTGTCTGTTGCCAAAAACGTGACGACAAGGGGAAAAAAGTTCGAAGAGAAACAAGGTACCAATGCGAACAGTGTAAGGTGGCCTTGTGTCCCGCTCCTTGTTTTAAATTATATCACTCAAAAGTAAACTTTTAATTTTATTTCATATTGTACAAAAAATATTTTCTATTTTTATTTTTCAATTTTTGATATATTTTTGATTATAGATGTATATTTGTAAATATTTTATTATTTTTCATGTATTTTGTCATTTTTCTATTTTTATTTTATTTTTATGTCATTAAATTTATTTTCATTTTATGTTGTATTATGTTTCATTTCTTAAATTATTTTTAAACGCTAAGCGACGCTAACTACGAATGGCAGCTTTCCAGCACGACACGGGAGTCATGCAGACAAGCCAACATTGCAGGCTCCTGTACCCCTGTAAAGTTGGCTATCCAAAGGGAAAGATGCCATTTAGGAACCAACTAGGGCACATTCAAAAAAATTTAAAAAAAATCTTTTTCGACTCAAATGATGTTTTTTTTTTAAATATTCAGAAAGAAAGGTGAGAATCTTTTTACATTAGAGAAGTAACAGAAAGTCTGAAGGAGATAGAAGACGTAAAGGTTGTTATGATTACAACTATGTCGCCTGGCGGTCTTTCCCCCCAGACTGAAATGTGGGTGAACGTCGTCTTGTGTTCTACTTTCTGTAGTAGTGACGTAATCATTTTAAATAAAAGAACATTTCAGTATATTTTATATTTAAAATTTTAAAATTCATTGTTCAAATTCACACTGAAATATTAATACGATTCAAAATATTAGCATTTGTTAAATAAACTTATTTTACATATAATAAATTTAAATAAATTAAACTTTAAAAATCAACTAAACAATAAAAAAATGTAGAAATATTTTTATATTCATCTTCACAATTATAACATATGTTATCGTCATTGACCGATATTTAATTTTAAAAACAATTTTCATCATTGGCATGCATCAGAAATAAAAGCATAACTTCCCTAAAACACTTCACTGACAGGGTCCGCTTCACTCTGAAAAAGCTGACAGTTTTATGTCAGAAATCCAATGTGTGACCTACTTTCTCTAACATAGTAAAACAAACTAAGTTACAGTACAACAATACACATAAACACAAATAAATTAGTAGCCCAATAATACATACCTTCATTTATATCCACATGTTATATCCAAAGGTCAGTTCTCCCAAACTGTCGAAAAATAAATTATTTTCAACTTTTTTTTCTGAATTTAGAACTAATTCACAGTAAACTTTACGCCTTAAAATATCCATTGCAATCAACGCAAAATGTATGAATCCACGTAATAAAAAATTATCGCAGTGAACTTCGAAAAAACGAGAAACACAGAAACATTAAACCGCACTTTACGAGATCTGGCACAAACTGATCATATTCAATAGACAAAACGAAAATGCTCTTGTCCAATGTCATCAGGTGACAAAAAGTTTCTAAATAAACGCTAAAAGTTTTAAAGAATTCTTCCACAAAAACCGATGAATTTAATTAATACACAATAACTAAATCTGTTTAATAAAGATTAATCATTTTCCATTATAATTATGCAAATTAGATATAAAAAAGATCATTGCGCAAATTCTCCTGCGAACCATGAATGACTCTTACGTCACCCTGGATTGAAGTTTTCCTGAAAAATACTAAAAATTTTATATAATTATTTTACTAATCCAGTTAAATTTAAATAATATAAAATGTCTAGATCTGTTTAATAAAGATTAGTAATGTACTATCACTAATATGCAAATTAGATATGACAAAGATCAATGTGGGAAAACTCCCACCAAGATAAAAATAGCTTTCGGTCACGTGATCACCAAGAAATGCGAAGAAATATGTCTAAAATTTAATGTTTGTGTACAAATTAATAAATTTTAACTAATGTCATCGTTCAAAATTTAATGTTTCTGTAAAAATTAGTAAATTGTAACAAATTTCATCAAAGAAAACAGAATAATTTTCGGCTTATAAAAACTCTACAATAAATGATTATTTCTTCGAAAGAAGTCGATATGCACGAATAAATAATAAATATGTAATAATGCTTTCATCCATTTTAAGTAGATATTGTAAAAATTAAGCTATTTAATTTGTTTGGCTTTTATAATTTAGGTTCCGAATATTTTACTGTGAAATTCCATTCAGTAAGCAGAAACAAAGACAAGCTATTAATTATAAACAGGACAATAGAATAATTTTTACGTAAATTAAGTGTAAATACAGAAAAAAAACGAATTATATCAAAGATGGGACGAATAAGCTGACATCCCTCGAACAGAGCTCATATACTCATTGTCATTTTCAGCCTGGTTCCCACTTCGACTGTTTTATCTTGGTAAAATGTTAATTTTTCAAAATAAAAGTACTTTGTTCTTAGTGAAGAAAGACAAAAGTATCGAAATATAATATTGAGAATTAAAAGTATTGATGTATGTCTATATTAGAAATGTATATTTTATTCCGATATTAGAAATAATATCACGAGAAAAACATTAGATATATGAAATACGGCCATAAAACAATTTCTTTCTGTCAAATAAATTACGGATTAAACAGGTTTCTTTAGAAAAATTTAATCGCGAATAACTGACTTTAAATATACAGAAGATACAGTATGCTTGTTATGTGATAGTATCTGCGTTTACAAATTAACAGAATTTTCCGTTTTTTACACATTATTATGCTATAATCTAGGAAACTATGTTTAATACACATGACATACTAAAGAAAGGGTAAGAAAGGAACATCAGTCCTTGTAACTAATGTATTATTGAAAGTTTCATTCATATAGATAATTAATTTTATCAAGATACATTTTTCCAGAAGAAAATTATCGATATTTTTCGTAAATATAAGTAAATTTTATTATAATTTAGATAAAAACTCATTTTTTTCCCACGCATGGCTTCTTTCCCCTCCCTCTTACTCCTATACTTGGAACATTCCATTTCATAATTTGATGTAATAATAACGTTTAAAATGATTCTAAATAAAATATTGACACTTAAAGTAGGTTAATATAGGCTATATTGTCACGAGTCTCAGGTGTATTCATAAAAATGTAATAATCGATACAATAATACTTTCTCACATGCTCCATGTGTTAAAGTTTGCAGCTGTAATTGAAGGTAATATATAAAGAAATAAAATGTTTATATTATCAATAGTTATAAAAGATATCTTATTTTCACGTAGAAAAAAAAAGAAGACAGAAGAAACAGACAATCACACGATATGTCTATCCAGGACATTCTATAATTGATTTCAAATTTCTAATGACGACATACATGAATATTTTTGTGTGTGTGAATATTATATTTCGATACTTTTATGTTTCTTCACTAATAACATCTTAAGACTAACTTTTTACCAAGATAACACAGTCGAAGTGGGAACCAGGCTGAAAATGACAATGAGTATATGAGCTCTGTTCGAGGGATGTCAGCTTATTCGTCCCATCTTTGATATAATTCGTTTTTTTTCTATATTTACACTTAATTTACGTAAAAATTATTCTATTGTCCTGTTTATAATTAATAGCTTGTCTTTGTTTCTGCTTACTGAATGGAATTTCACAGTAAAATATTCGGAACCTAAATTATAAAAGCCAAACAAATTAAATAGCTTAATTTTTACAATATCTACTTAAAATGGATGAAAGCATTATTACATATTTATTATTTATTCGTGCATATCGACTTCTTTCGAAGAAATAATCATTTATTGTAGAGTTTTTATAAGCCGAAAATTATTCTGTTTTCTTTGATGAAATTTGTTACAATTTACTAATTTTTACAGAAACATTAAATTTTGAACGATGACATTAGTTAAAATTTATTAATTTGTACACAAACATTAAATTTTAGACATATTTCTTCGCATTTCTTGGTGATCACGTGACCGAAAGCTATTTTTATCTTGGTGGGAGTTTTCCCACATTGATCTTTGTCATATCTAATTTGCATATTAGTGATAGTACATTACTAATCTTTATTAAACAGATCTAGACATTTTATATTATTTAAATTTGACTGGATTAGTAAAATAATTATATAAATTTTTTAGTATTTTTCAGGAAAACTTCAATCCAGGGTGACGTAAGAGTCATTCATGGTTCGCAGGAGAATTTGCGCAATGATCTTTTTTATATCTAATTTGCATAATTATAATGGAAAATGATTAATCTTTATTAAACAGATTTAGTTATTGTGTATTAATTAAATTTATCGGTTTTTGTGGAAGAATTCTTTAAAACTTTTAGCGTTTATTTAGAAATTTTTTGTCACCTGATGACATTGGACAAGAGCATTTTCGTTTTGTCTATTGTATATGATCAGTTTGCGCCAGATCTCGTAAAGTGCGGTTTAATGTTTCTGTGTTTCTCGTTTTTTCGAAGTTCACTGCGATAATTTTTTTATTTACGTGGATTCATACATTTTGCGTTGTTTTTAACGGATAAAAGGTGGAAATTTTACTCTGAATATAGAACTTGTTTTTCAGAATATGCTACTTTACAAAAAGAAAAGTTGAAATAATTTATTTTCGACAATTTGCGAGAACTGATCTTTGTTTGAATGTAAATGAAGGCATGTAAATTTATTTGTGCATATAATTATCTAGTTCTAATTTCGAAACATTCATGGTATTTAGTGTTTATAAGCGTGTTATTTAGACATGTCTACCAATTTAGTGCTAAAACGTAGAACTACGTCAAAGAAGAATACAAACTTTAATTAGCAAGTAGTCCCTTTATTAGCAAACTAATTTGTTGGTAGATTTTTTTACATTTAAAGTGTAATTAGATGAAACTAAATGGATGTGAACATAGAAAGTAGAATTTGGCAAGACTAATAGATAAACCTATTATTACATATTACTCGAACAGAAAAATTTATACATGAAGAATTTTGTTTTGATAATTATGGCCTAGGGTTTATGTCAAAAATATTTTTCAGTTATATTTGTAATTACAGTTACAAATTATCTAAAATTCAGCTTGATATAATAATATATCATTCGAATAGTAATGGCGCTTAAATATTTATAGGATTAATTGAAGTTTTCGAATATTGTTTGAGGAAACTGAGGAAGGCAAGAGTATCGACAGTTGTATAATGAACTAAATTTAAGTAAATTAGTTGACTTTGTATGTTTCGATGTAGTTTTTTATAATATTACGATATACGAGCTTTCGATTTTGTAAATTGTATTATACTAAAAAATAAAGTTTTTCGTTATTCTTCTACTTAATGATGTATTTATAATGTTTCTGAACTAAATAATACTTATTAAATTGAAATCCAAGCTTTACAAAGTACTATGAATATTAGAGAAGACCGTTTTACTATAAACTACTACGTTATACTACAGCTTACTCTAATGTTGATTCCACAAAAAGTAGGTCAGACAAGGACTGTTAGACTAATGACGTAGGCTGTTTACTTTTTCCGGTTGCATTGGTGCTCTCCCGATAGCATCATTTACAGAAGTCACACCTACTTTTTTCTGACGCGAGCCAATTAGGAATATTAATTTTTTTAACCAATCAGATGACGGCGGGAAATTTAAATTCGATTTATGTCGATAGATGGCCGTCTAAAATTTCATATTTATTTTAATTTTCTCTCTTTTATTGTAATTTCTCGAGAACTAAAAGATATTCCAAAACAAAGTTGGAGAACCCAACTACTCGTGAAAATTCTACGACTTCACGAAATGGTCCAGGTATTTTATAAGAATTTTTTAACGACTATAGTCGTCCTTCACCACTGCCACTCGATCGCCTTGGACGACTATTCTCGTCCTTCACTGTTAAGAGGTTAAAAAACGATTATACAGTCGAGTTTGCACAAGTCGACACCCTAAGGGGAAGTGAAAATGTTTCGAGTTATGCGATATGACGACTAAAGCGAAGTTGAAAAAAACCACAATACTGTACTATGATAAGGAAATACAGTAGTGCAATGTATTTCTCTGACCATCTATCACTGGTACTAAAGTTGGTTTCTACTACAGGTACCCCAGCAATTTCCATCGCGTTTTGTTTCAGTATGTGTCCCGAAACTGGAAGATTCGATGAACGAATTTGCTTTAGCCAATTAAACAGAGTATCTTCGATATCTTTCTACGGCGACTTTTTCTAGCGTTTTCGAAACAAATGCGACGAAAATTCAAGAAAACGTTTCTTAATTTCGTCTTTTTTCTTCGGGATTTTTAATAATGTTGTTTTTGGAAGGTTTTTTGTCTTGCAAATATGGCTTGCGAAATTTTTTTACATTCAAATTCAAAAAGTAGTTCGTATTTTTCTTTCATCTTAAGCGTTATTAGCTTTCCGACTCATTTTTCATAAAAATTTGAAACACGTACTACAAATAACGTTTGACGTGTAAAAATGCAAAATCAGGTTCTGCTGTAACCTTGATATAAATTGTTCCTTTCCGTTTAGAGTTCAACAGCTTCAAGTTCAACAACTGACTATATCCATTGGGCTGGCCATACCCTTGCCTTTGTAAAATCAAGGACTACTTCGTGGGTGCTTCTCTTTCGTACTTCTGCAAAGCAGCCATGTAAAAAATGATCTCCACCCATTGGCTGCCACGGAATGGCGCTTCTTCCAATGTAGTTTACAACATAATCTCATCTGTACTATTTAAGTTCGGTATTGTAACTACGGTTACAGTTTTAATAAATTGGTTTCCAGAGGCGCCCACAAATTTTTATCTTTCCTCCTACCACCTTTTCCCTTTTCCCTAACTTTTTTGTACTCCTCTTCCCATTCCCACTCCCACTTTTTCTACATTCCGCCTTTTCCCATCACCTCTCCTCTTTACCTTTAAAGGTAAAAAGAGAAAATTACCTAATGGGTATGGCCTTTTCCACTTTACATCCGTGTATATTCACTGTATTTGTTTGCATCAGACAATGTAAGTTGATATTTCGATTTTTGTAAGTAGTAGTGGTTTGAGTAGCACTGATCACAAAATTAATTTCATGAGACATACTGATCACAAATTTAAATTAATTATTAAATGTTTTTATAAATTTGAATTGAATTAATTTTATTTTAAGAATAAGGTAAAGTTTATGTATTTATTATTAAATGAATAAAAATTTATTGAGGAAGTTAAAATAATTCAATTTTTGCAGGCTGGTAACTAAATTTCTTTTTAAAATATATCAACTAGATATATACTTACAATTCATCGTGTTGAAACTTCTAATGAAAAATTACTTTTTATTTTTACTTAAATTTAAAAATATTGCGGTTGAGAATATTTGCTATATTAATATTTCTGTAAATTTAAAACATGACAATTTGAAATAATGTTATAACAAAAAACAAAGTTTAATATATTCTTTCTAATTATTAATTTGCAATAATAAATTTTACGAATTGTTCTAATATAAAAAGTAAATTAAAACAGGACAACTTGAAATACAGTAGAAAACCGAAAATCGGAATCAGTTGGGGACTGAGGTTGTTCAGATTAGTGATTTGTTCCGATTACCGATTATGTATGAATAAATATATTAACCTGTCCGATGTTCAAATTTTTCTTCGTTGCGTGTCGCTTCGTGTTGAATTTTCGCGATTTTAAGCCTAACGAAAATTTTTATAATAATAATCGAGGCTATCGTATCGTTAAAATTATTTCTTCATTTTGTACAGACAAAATAAATTTATTGAAGAATATAAAAACATGAAAATTATACTTTAGAAGTAAATCTAGTATCAAAAACGTTCGATTCAGCACGACACAGTCCGACTGAAAATCGTTCCGATTACCGGCAATTCCGATTAACGAGTCTCTACTGTAATAATATAAGAGTAAGGCAGAGTTTAATATAATCTTTCTAATTATTAAATTAATTTGCATTAATAATTTTTACAATTTGTTCTAATACGAGAACAGTTCAATATAATAATTATTTAAATTATATTTCTTACTTTTTTATTAAATACCTATACAATGTATTTATTTTAAAAATAGCTATTTTTTTGTTTAAGAATTGTTCGTAAGATGGAATATTGCAAAAAGAACATTTCTTTTGAAAATGTTTGTGGTAATAACAATTTTTTAAAATATTATCGAATCTTAGACATCCGAAGAAGTTCGATGTCTAAATAATTGTAGTTGCATTAAGAGAATAAAAATTTCTATCTGCCCATTTTTTGCCAATATTTGAGGATTTAAATACTCCCAACTTTTTAATGTCAAATGATGTAACTTTTTATGTTATATATTGTTTCTGTTAAGTTTAAAAAATTAAATTTGCCCTCTCTTGTATTATATCGTACTTTTTATATAAATTAAATAAAATTTCATATACCTTACTATGAAAATTCCCAACATCCAAAATTATATTTTTTGTATGATAAATACAGCTCATGAAATTCACAAAATTAATTTTTCGAGTAAGATTACAAATTATTATTTAATTTATTAATAAATTTTTATAATTTACAGTACATTTCGAGTAAATTAAGATCACAAATAATTTTTCAGGATATAAATAATTTGTCGTGTAATAGTTTTATTATCAATACTGAAATTAATTTTCTTGATTGATATTCTGGTACACAAAATAATATAACATTGAAATTATTTTGAAAAGGTTTTTAGGTTACAGTTTATTTAAGTGTTTCCACTGTTTTCTTCAGTTTATCTAAAGTAAGACATATTTCTGCATGTAAGTGCAGGAATAAATTTTCACGATGGCTGATGATAATTCTTGATTTAATTTTTGATATTTTGGAACTCGTCAATAAATTGTTGGTCAGGTTTTTGGTAACCGAGAAACAAAATTCCGGTTTAAGTAATCTTGTAATTTGCTTAAAGTTGTGGTTTTTAATTTTTGGTATTTTAAAACTTCTTTTATATCTAACTTATGTATGAAGAGGATAATAAAATTATCTGAAAGAGGTTGGAATTTGGCAACTTTATTCCAATCAAATTTTAAGTAAATTAGATTTTTCAAGAGAAATCTTGATCACAAAATTAACTTTAGATGTCTATTAAATTAAGATTACAAATAATTTGTTGTGTTTAATTTTTTTTTCAGGTTATAAATTATTTTCAGTTCAGAAATTTCTCAGGTAAATTACAATTATAAATAATTCTATTCTCAAAACAACTACTCAGTCTGTTTTTTTAGTTTTCATATTTAAAAAACTCTTCACTCTATTTCTATAGTTTTTATATTTGGAAAACTTTTAAATTTAAGTTATTTCTTTAGTTTTCATGTAATATCTTGTAAGAGTGTAACAGTTAGGCAAAGTTTAATATATTCTTTCTAATTATTATCATTATAAAATGAATTTGCATTAATAATTTTTACAATTTGTTCCAATATAAAGGATAAATTAAAACGCGACAACTAAAATAACATTTAGCAATAGGACAAAGTAAAACACAAAAATAGTTCAATATAATAATTATCTAAATTATATTTCTTACTTGTTTAATTAAGAATTGTTCGTAAAATACAATATTGCAAAAAAAAACATTTTTTTTAAAAATATTTGTGGTAATAACAATTATTTAAATATTGTCCAATCTTAGACACCAAAGAAGTTCGATGTCTAAATAATTGTAGTTCCACTAAAAAAAAAAAAAAAAAAAAAAAAAAAAAAAAAAAATTTCCTTGTCCAATTTTTGATGATTTAGGTACTCCCAACTTTTCAATGTCAAATGATAAAATTTTTTTATGTTATATATTGCTTCGGTTAAGTTTAAACAATTAAATTCAATTTGTTCTCCCTTGTAATAAATTATATCGTACTTTTAATATAAATTAAATAAAATTCCATATGACATTCCCAACTTTCAAAATTATGTTTTTTATATGATAAATGCAGTTTGCGTAAAAAATGAATCGAAAACAGTTAATTTCTAATATTAATTTAAAAACTGAGGAAAAAGGATATATCAAAATTAGCAACTTTGAAAAACAAAAGTTATATATATATATATATATATATTAATACAAAAGCGAAATTGTTTTATTTTTAAATTATTATTGGAAATTAACTGTTTTTGATCCATTTTTATATTTCCTGTTATTTAAGGTATGGTGTAAAGATAGTGTATTATTGGAAATTAACTGTTTTCGATTCATCTTTATATTTCCTTTTTTTAAGGTATGGTCTAAAAATATTAATATATATATGTATATACCTTGTTTTTCAATGTTGCTAATTTTGAAATATCCTTTTTTCGCTGTTTTTCCATTAAGAGATGGTATAAAATACTGGTTATAAGAGACTGGTTCGATACCTCGCCGAGAACTTCTTTTGCAAGAACCTCTTATACAAGATCATTCTCTTCAGAAAGTAAGTATTTTTATTTAAAGGTTTGCCTTTGACTTAGACTAACTAGATAAAAGTAAATCTTCGGAAAATTCACAAGTTTAACATTAAGAAATATAAGAGAATCAATTTAAGGTGGCAAAATTTAATGCAATGTATGACCATTTAGACAATTGTGTAAATGTTTAAAATACGTCTTTTAGAGGTTTGGTAAAGTTTATTGACTTATTATTTTCATATATGCATAACTTTTTTCAGATAACTTTTTATTTTAAAATATTACTGATTAGTTTCATGTGATATCGAATTCTGTTTTAATAAATTTTGAAGGAAATATTTATTACTATTATTATTATTTAATATGTGTGATTATTGATTTGAGACATTTGCGCTTCACAATGAAAATCTTTGTTAACACATAATTCTGGGAGTTTAGGATTGTAACAAGATATTCTAGAGTTCGGGAAAACTGATTTTTATAATGAGTCTATTATTATTTTTTTAAATTTAACAGTTAGACATAAAAAATCGGTAAGATTTGACAATTATTTGCACGGTTTATATCTATCATATGAGAAAAAAAATCATAGAGAGTTATAGAGTTTTCGAGATGCTATATAATTTATTTCTGAATTACGAATAATTTACTTAAAGTCAGCAAAAGTTTATTACTTCACTTACTTGCAGAAATATGTCATGTTTTAGATATACTGAAAAAATTCACCAAAATTCATTTTTATAATGAATCTATCAATTTTTAAATTTCAACAGTTAGACAAAATGTATTCTGGTTCTATAAAATTCTCCTGTAGTAAGTATTAAAATAATTTATAATAAATATCGTTTTTCTTTGTATGACTATATTTAATTGAGATACTTTAATATAAATTAGATTTCAACTCTAAAAAATTCTCAAATGGCCTGCATTAAAATTAATGCAGTGTATTATAATATAGTTTTTGATATAGATATTATCTTCGTTTACAATTTTCGGTAATAAACGAGGCCAAACCTAGAAATATAGGAAAATCACGAGTTGAAAAAGCAAAAGTTTGCGTTAGACCAAAAGTTTGGCTTAGACATTTTTCTAGATAAAAGTAAATCTTTCGAAAATTCACAAGTTTAACGTGAATTTATGAAGGTAATAAAATTTTAAACTATATTGATGAGTTTATAAAATATGAAACTCAAATGAACCATGTTATTCCACAAACAATTTTTGAAATTTTGCCTTATAAATTTTATCAGCTTCATTCTATAACTATTATAGTAAAAAATTTGTCAATATCCTTTGAATTTAAGTATAAATAGAGCTGTAATTTTTTGTTACAATCAACAAAACTTTAATGTTATATTATTTTAAATTGCTACGTTTTAAAAATATTATTATTATTATTATTATTATTATTGCAAATCAACACAATTTAATTTTATAATTAAACTAAATATATTAAAGTGTGCCTTATTGTTAAAATAAAATTAATTAATTTAAGATTCATGTTAGTATAGCTAAAGATATTTCGGTGTTATATTATTCGAAGTTGTCATGTTTTAATTTACTCTGAATTAAGATAAATTTGATAGCTAAACACAATATATTAAACTTATTGTTAAAATAAAATTTATTTACAAACTGTTCAAATAACTTATAATTCCTTCTTTTCATCTGTAGAAAAATGGCTGAAGGATTCAGCGAAAAAATGCGTCGCCGACTCTACGAAGAATATGGGATAGGAGCTGATGGCTCCGATAACTCAGCTTTATCCGACAACATAACACTCCAGGTTTCTTGGATAGAGTCCGATGATGGCAAATTACAAAGAGGGTGGACATGGAGTCGGGAAGAAGGACAGAGAATTATGTCAAACAAGCAGTTGACAAGTGTGGCTGCATTACCACGATGTCGAACTCATTTTAATCAATTTTGAACAGAATTCAAAAGCCTTTAATAAGAAACAAAATTATTTACAGGCGGAACTTAGGCAAATAAGTGGCAATATTAGCCAGAAAACTAAAATAACATAATGAACAAGTGGTCGCGACATGGGCTTGGAATCGCCAACCAGATGGTTAACAATTATAACCAAAGGGCGCGTGACATGGGCACATAACTGCCTGCCATAACATAATACAAATACCTTGGAGGGAGGCAAGGTTGAAAAGCAAATGATGGTCTAAGAGAAAAGTCTATATGTTGGCTACTGACGTTGTGGGGCTGGAGCTATTGCTGCACTACGGTTGTAGTCGCCTAGATGCTGTCGATAGATGTCATTACTCCATCGTATAGAGTCACTAACCATTAGTTTCCTCATCAGTGATGCATATTTTCGGCCGATGCCCAATCGTTGGAGTGTGGCTTCATTCTGGGGATCGTAGCCTCCTAGAGCTCCTACCACAAAGGCACTGATGTGTGTGTCGTAACCTCGTTCTCTGAAGTGATGTACTAGACCGCTGTACTTAGTGACTTTTTCCTCACGGGCAGCTTCGAATGCAGGTTGTCCATTCTCGAACGGGGTCGTGACGTCCACAATTGTCGCAGTCTTTGTAGGTTCATGGATGATCACGAGGTCCGGGCGGCAGTTAACTTTATACCCCGGGATCCGTTGGTTCACTAAAACCATTGCGTCCTTTTTCTGGAAGGCTTTAACAAGTCTCTCGAGTATCGCATTATGTCGGCGAGTTATCATCCTGAAATTTGACGGACAGTGGCAAAG
Organism: Centruroides vittatus; assembly: GCF_030686945.1. Lineage (NCBI taxonomy): Eukaryota > Metazoa > Arthropoda > Arachnida > Scorpiones > Buthidae > Centruroides > Centruroides vittatus. Next base: position 120,954 of record NW_027120947.1, on the reverse strand, counting down.
TACATGAGAGAGAGTTTCTCTGAAGAAACTGCAACGGCGGCACTTTTTGGTTTCGTTGCCAAACCTCTTGTGACCACGCAGGGCGACCACACTGAGCCTGGCGCGGTGCACAAAACGCCAATCGGCGAAGCTGGTGTAATGTCCATTGTTGAGGAAATGGTTGCATGCTGCGTGCCTTGCTGTTACCCCGTAGACCTTTCCCTGATCAGGCTTGGAGAGGAGTTTATGTAAGTATGATTCTTTTAAGAGGCAGCATAGAGTTCGTTGGCAATCTCGCGCTTTGACAGGTAGTTCCTTTGCGGTGATGACGGGTAGATTGTTGTCACCAGGTATCCAGGAGATGCTCAGCTTTTTCCGCAGGCGTCTCGAGGCCATCCTTAGTCTTGTCCACATTGATGATATGTCGGTGGGTTCTGTGCCGAACTCACCGTCTACTGATCCGTCCAAATATTTACACGTATCGTTGATGTTGGGGGTTCTTCTGATTCTACTCTCCGTTACAGCTTTTAAGAATTTCCAGGCGATTTCTCTGATGGCTTGATCCCTGGAATGGAAGATGTGAGTTGCATGGCAGATTTGGGCAATATCAGCGAGGGCGCTGGAGGGAGTCACGTTGGCTCCTCCTTGTTGGTATGGCAAGACGACGACCTCCGCGCTTGCCCGCTGCGGTAGTCCCAGCCATCTCTTAACACATCGTTTGACGGTTTTGTCGATCTTGTTAAGCTGTTTCTTTGGATTAGTGCCTGTGATGAAACAGAATGAGAGTTTTGGAGTAACGAAGGTATTGAGTGCATCGACCTTCTGCCACGGGGCAAGTTTTGATGCATCCAGCTTGCTTACTACGGATATTATGCTGTCGAAAGTTGCATCCTCGGTGTCACACTTTGTAAATCCCGTTGGCACTCCCAGATGTCTGTAGGATTCGTCCTCGCGCAGGTTTGGAATACGGTCGTGGTTGAGAGTGAAGTGCTCGGGGCCAGTACAATGGGCTTTACCCGCAACAGACAGAGTGGCACATTTCTGGATGTTGAAGTGGAATCCGGCCCAGTCCGCCCATGTGGAAATGGAGTTCAGCTGATCTTGGAGTCCTTGTGCAGATTCACTTACCAGAGCGATATCATCTGCATAGGCTAATACATCTATGCGATGGTTGTGGATTTTGTAGCCTTTCTCAAGGTTTTGAATACGGCGAAGTGCTGGCTCTAAAGCTAAAATGAAGAGTAGTGGGCTTATCGGGCAGCCCTGTCTTACGCCCGATCTCATCATGATTGGGTTGGTGTAGCCTGTGGAGGTTCTTACCCTTGTGGTGCAATTTTCATATAGGCGCTGGATGGTACTGATGGTGTTGTGATGTGCTCCATGCCATTTAAGGGATTCCCAGATGACACTGTGGGGAATGTTACCAAAAGCATTGGCAATGTCTAGCCATGCTATTAGGCAGTTTCTTCTTGTTCTCCTGGCATCTTGAATTACAGTACCTAGTAGGAAATTGTGTTCGATGCACCCTTAATAGTGTTAATAATCTGTAAGTAGCAAATTAATACCATATTATGAATAAAATGAAACTACAATCCAATGAGTATAATCAGATTCATTTTTCAGAGTTTATCAGTTAAATAAATATTATTTCAAAGAAATAAATGAATTTTAATATAATCCATATAGTAATTCAAATTTTTATGAGTTAACTTAATCACACACTATAAATTCGGTTTGAAGATTTAATATTTATTATCACTATTGCTACTGTACAATTTGAGTTAGATTCTTATAATATATCTTTTACTTTTATTTCATTTTAGTAACTATATATATATTTAAAAAAACATAAGTTTCATTTCAATTCAATTACAATATAAATTTTAAAAAATATATTTTTATAGATTTTACATTAACAATTTGGTATATCAATGAACATTTTATATAGTCAGTAAAAATATTAATGTATGAAATCTTTTCGTCGTTTTCTTATTAAATATAAAATAATATTAATCCTAATTTTTATTTATATAAAATTACAGAATGACATGCCGATAGAATTCGAAGCATTTTAACATATTGACTGTTAGACATAAAAACATTAAACAGTGATATGCGAGTTAGTTTTGACTTCGAAATGAAAATCTTCCAATCAACATCTCATGTAGACAAACTGGGTTTGTAGAAGACATACAAACAATTTTGGAAAGATAGATTTTTGTAAAAATTATTAATGCAAATTAATTTTGTAATAATAAATTTAATAATTAGAAAGAATATATTAATTGAACTTTGTTTACTGTTACAAGATGTTTTATAAAAACTAAAGAAATGAACTGAAAAGTTTTCTAAATATGAAAACTGAACTGAATTAAAAAGTCTTCTAAATATGTTAAAATTAAATTAATTTAATTCAAATTTGTAATTAGAAAATTAATTTTGTGATCAGTATGGTCCAAACTACTACTACTGTTAGCGCCATCTCTTGGACAAAAACGCCTTAATTTATATATAAATATATTTTTGAAAGGGGGAAATGGTGGTCTTCACATATGCGAGAAACCTTCGCAGGAGTGTACTAAACAACTTCCCGATGTTTCATGGCGATTGGATGAATGGTGTGGTAATGCATTAAGAATTAATGCATTACCACACCATTCATCAATCCAAACATTAATGCAAACAGAAATACATTCGTTTTTATAAATATAGATGATATTTTCGTTATTTTGCATTTCAACTTGTTACCACAAAGACGGCCCAATATTGTCGTCAACAATGCAGCAATATCACTGCAGCACTTAGAAGAAAATCTATGTGAAACCGAAATATGTTTTCAATATTGCTCGAGAGACGCGAGTGTTATATACATTGTGATTAGTCGAATAATTCTGAAAACGCATTCTAATCACAATATGTTTATCAGTTTAAATATAAACTAATAATAAATTCAGTTTTATAACATCTTTATTTTATGAATATGAAATTTATTTATGCATTCTAATCTTTTATTTACTGCTTATTTACTCAATGAATATATTCAGCTGGATTAAATATGAATGCTTTACTAAATATGCAAAATTACAACTCATGTAAAAATTATTTCTTTCGTTATGCAATTCATAGTTAATATTAATAACATATTATTTTACGTTTAGATTATTCTGTTTTCTAATTTCCTTATATACTTTGAGTTTAGATTAAAGTTAATGTCATTATTTCATGATGACTCTATGATTTTGCCGGATTTTCTGTGAACAACCAGCAAAGTCGATGTCGTCAAGAAGCCGAAATTTTAAAAATGTTCTATGGTACGAGATATTCCAGGTTAAGATTTATCACCTAAATCTGTGGTCAAATTAGAAATTGTAAGAGAGTCGCGCGCTACGTACCAATTGAGTTTACGATTTTTAATTACGTTAATACCTACGACAAATCAACGTTGGCCTTCAGGGCAGGCATTTAACATTAACGATGCCGTCACGAAATCAATTTTTCAAAACACATTTGTGTTTTCTAGCTTCATACATGAAGGTTTTCTAAGTGTTTCTCGACGTTTTTGTCACTTTGGCGTAGAATGTAAAGTACTAATCGAACGTGCGAGTTTCATATTGAATTAAAACAGAACCTCAAAAGAATGTTACTGGATGTGTATTTTCGAGTCTAGTAAACACAGTGAAACCTACACATAGAGCTAATAACATTTACAATTCAGTGTAGTATCATTTTAATTCCGATATTTAAAAAAAATAAATTTATTGCATCAAGAGAGTGAGTTATTCATTTGAACTGGAAAATTCGCCATATTACACTGTGAACTTTGTGAATATATTTCAGTGTTATGACACTGTATAGTATTTTAACTAGAGTTCCAGTCATTATTATTTTTAACGCAAATATTAATTTATTTTTCGACAGTAAAAAATTATATTTTTTATTTATTAATACACCTTTATATTAGTACTAGCGGATGAGCCCGGCGTTGCTCGAACAAAAAGAAACGATTTTCATTCTCATCTACATTCTCATAACGTACCCAAACTGTGTACCAAATTTCAACTTTGAACTTTTAACTCCTAACCATTTCGGCTCTGCGCTTGTTATTATTATTATTATCATTATCAACCCATCTCGAGTATATTATAACTAGCGGGTGGGCCCAACGTTGCTCGGGCAAAATTAAAGTTAGTGAAGATTAAAATTATCACATTATAGTTAACCTTACCCGTTTTAACAGAATGTAAGAATTAAGTTTTTCTGTTTCCAGACTAATTAGAAAATTTTTAGATGAGTCTAAAAATATGTTCGATTTCCCGCAAAAACGAAAAAAAAGTGCATCTGCGTCTTGCACGTCGCTTTCTCTTAACACTTCCATTGTTACGTAACACTTCCATTGTTGATAAAAGTGTTAAGCATTATTCCTGTTCCTCATCCACGTGGGAAGGCATTTCAAAAAATCCCTTCTTAGTGTGCGTTCTCGTTACATACCCAGACTGTGTACTAAATTTAAACTTTTAACTTCTAACCGTTTGGGCCCTGCGCTGATTATTATTGTTATTATTATCAACTCGCCTCGATTATATATATAGAAAAATAAAAAATAAATGAATCAGAAAATACGTTGTTTAAAGTTTTATATCTTTATTTTAATTTTTACAGAAATAAGGCTGCAGCAAATTTCTACTTAATTTTTTCTTCGCCAGGCACTCCTAGTGTTTGGTGAAGAAAATTTCGCTGGGAGCCTGGTGAAATTTGAAAGATTCCGAAAGAAAACACTACATTATATAGCCTGTAAAAAAGTTTTAATATTATGTTATTATATATATATATATATATATATATATATAATAAGTTTATTAAGACATGTTTTAAATAAAACAATCATTGATTTACCTGAAATATTTATTCACACGACTACATAATAAAAAACATTAACTTTTCTGTTTTTTTAAAAAAAAAAAATTATGAGTAATATAATGATAACCTAAGTATTTTAGCATAATTTTAATAGCACGTAATAAATATATTTTTAAGATGAGAAAATGAATCTTCTTCAGTTAAAAATTGAAATCGAGAATTCAGGCATTTTTAACATAGCAATTTCACATGTTTCATACAAATAGGTCTGGATCATTCTTTACAGACGCCCAGCAGCTTCCTAAACGTTTATTTACTGACACCATGTTAAAAATTACTGTGTTAAAAATATAAAAATACTACTGTGACTGATGACTACTGTGTTAAAAATTGAACAAACACAGATATACGAATTTTATATAAAAATTTTACGTGCAATTTTGCAACACAGCGAGCTCGGTGGGGTCTGTGATGCCCGGAACACACGCAAATACGTCTTGTTCGCACGATATCGCGCAATGTACTAAAATTTTGATGGGGATCGCCAGCGCGCGAGGACAACTGAAGCTACTAATGACCGTAAGTCACTAACGCAACTATTAGAATAATTGTGAACTTTGAAATATAAGTTCGGCTAATGATACTCCATTAGGCCCCCGTAAATTAATTATAAAATTATTATAAATTAAAATCTATTCATTTTTTAGATTATGTAAAATTAGTCAATTATTTTTCAATTTTAAAGTTTAGACAACGAAAAAATATATTTTTTCAGTCTATCTTTAATCCTTATCACACGACCATAGAAGTGTGAAAAGAATTATAGATGTTAACAGTTACAATGGTGTTACAATAAATAACACCATGTAACTGTTACAATTACAATGGTGTTATTAGTAGAATAAAAACGTCTTTCACAAAAAGGTGAAAAAATAGGTAAAAAATTCACAAAGTTAAAAACGATGAAGTGCCAGCCTTTCATTAAAGGTTTTGACACTTTTACATTAAAAACACAAAGAATTCTCACCATACTGTCCCTTATCTAATTAATAACTGCTTTTAGCTCCTAGTCAATTATTTAAATATAAAACAGTTAGACATGTTATAAATCTAATAACTTATTAAAGTTATTTATTTTAAAGTTATTTATTAAAGTTATTCATTTATCATTCTAGTGTATTCATGAACTGCGTGCATGAATACACTTAAATGATAAATGCACATAATTCAAAATAATCGAAATTCAAATTCTACGACTTTATATTCATGTGCAAGTGGAGTTTTCCAATGAGAATTCTGTATTCTCGACGGTTATTGTAGGCACTAATAACTCATTTTCATAATTATGAAAGCTTTTTTCCAGTAACATTCAGTAATGTTGTTACAAGAGACTAAATTCTTTTAAATCTAGTGAAAATATGCTTTCCGTTTCACAATAAACTGTATTATTAATTAAACGCATAAATTTTCACTATCTGTTAGTATATAATCCAATCTCTTTTGACAAAATGGTGTGTATCGCTTATTTGCTAGCTGCTTACATGAACTCTCTTGCAGCATTTGGATTGAACGTGATGAAACCGTGTTCATGTGTTTCGAATGACACTGATCACAAGGGAAACCTTGCATTCTCTCGGCTGTTTCGAATCTACACGCATTTCGTAGAGTTTTTTCTCTGGTTGATCAATATTCTGTTTTTGATAAGGTTAATTGATGGCAACCTTTACGGTTTACGAGTTAGCAATATGTACGGAAAAGATGCTTTCAAAGATTCAGTAGTAAATGCATTAATATCGAGTTATCTGTCAATCCAATACAGCATTGTCAAGAGGCAACAAATTCCTGTTCATTGTGTTTTAAGTTCGTACAAAGGAGAACGAAAAGAATTTGACAAAATAGAAAAATATATTTTTTCTGTTTTGCTGATGACGATTTTCGCCCTAGCCATAGGAACAACAGTTGCTGCAGAATTACTGTTCTACGAGGAAATAAAAAAACAGAACGGAACAGATTTCGAAGCGTTCCTTGTCGCTGTTGTACATGGTTTTCATTTTATGTACACCATTGGTCATATTGCAGCACTCTTGGCCGGACTCACATTAACACTTTATATTCTACAGAAAAGATTCGTTAAAATGTCTGAAGAAATAGCTGAGTTGAATATTGAGCAACGGTTCTTGCGACAGAAATTGGGAAGTATCATCCAAAAGCACGTTGAAGTTTGGCTATGCATAGACCGAATAAATGAAGCAATGAGCGAAATCTTATGTATTAATTACACCTTTTACCTGTATTTTACCTGCTTCTTATTGTATGAAACGGTGTTTATTGAAATGGACATTATTTCGAAAATGTATACAACAATTTTCTCGGCGGGGTTTAATATTGGAATAATTGTATTCACTTGGGGTATTTCTATCTTTACCCAATCAGTAAGTGATTAATGTTATATGTGAAGAAAAAGAGTGCGTTTGAAAATTATAATTTGTTTAATTTAAATCATATATAACATTTGAAAATTCATTTCTAACAAATTTTAAATGAATAATTCGTAATATATTACTAATTGTTTCTAAAAATTTGGTGCTACTACATATTTAGTACTTGAATTTCTATTATGCATATAAAACACAAACTCATATTTATCACAATACACGTATATTGCTGTAGATTCTTAACTCAATTTTAACTAATTAAAATATAATTTATTTAAATGTACCTCTGATATATAGATTTTAGTGTATTGTACTGTAATTTCAGCAGATTCAATTGTCTGTAACTAAATACAATCTATTACAATTTAAAACAATATAGTTAATAACTAAACAAAACAACTTGTAGGTTTCATATTCTTTTGTATTTTTTTTTGTTTTTTTGAAGTAATTCCTTATCTGAATTTCAGATGTACGACAACTTCGTGTCCATCGAAAGACTTTCACCAGCAGATCTGCCATTGACTTTCAAGCTTAAGGTATTTTTTTAAATTTTTTATTTTTTTCGATTCTTATGCTAGATAAAAAGTCTTAAATCTTGCTACATATTCAGAATAATTCATTGCGGAAATTAATATTGAGCTTGCAAATTTGTACAATTAATCAGCAAGTTGTCGATACATCTAAACTGCGCTTAATGCCTGCTGAGTAAATTATTTATTCGACTCGTTTACGTTTATTTTTAAAGGCCTTTTTTTATTTTGTATATAAAAATGTAAATCGTTAGCAATTACAACAATTAAACATTTGTCTCAGAAAATATCGTATTGGTGTATTATAGTTATTTTTCCTGTGCAGAAAATGCCGTTTATATTGTAAGCTGTTCCAAACACTAAAAAAATTAGTTTTTGTTCAATTAATAATAATCAAAGTTAATAGAACCACGTCGTGCGAAGCTCTTTCAAATTTTAGGCTATTTCCGTTTTCAAAATATTTTCGATAGCGCATTATATCCACTGTAACGTAAATAATAATATAGTGTATAGTTTTGTATACGAGATCATATTTAAAATATTTTCGAACATATTAAACACCGTTTGAATTAGATAATTCACTATAGTATTGCTGGATTTTGCTGTGAGAAATGTTGGTAAGTAATATTAATTTTGTATAGTGTTTATTTTTTACCGAACAACACAACGACAGTTAGAGTAATTGTTAAATAATATTAATATAATATTCAAAAATTCATATCGTAATTAAAGAGAATTTTTCTTTAGTTGACTTCCTTTGTCAAGAGATTTACGAAGTTTCCTTTGGGGATTTCAATCGGAGGATTTTTCTATGTGAAAAAAGACTTTGTCATGAAGGTAAAGGTCATTCAATATTTACCCTTAAGCAATTATTAATACCATCGAGTTTTTTTTATTTCAGATAATAGAAGCGTTATATTCGATATTTACAACATTGATAGAAGTAACCGGTGTTATGGAACAGAAAAAACGCTGTGTTGTAAAGTCTGTCTCTAATTCCTCGCTTTTTGATTAGTCAAACAGTGCACAATAGTAGATAAGTTTTTAAAGTTCTTTGTCTATTTGTATAATTGAAGGTTAAAGATAAACATTGTGTTTATTACTGCACTTAATTGAAAATATGGTTAATGTTACCTTAGGTAATCAAGATGGCGGATCGTCTCTAAAACAGTAGGGACGCACGTACAAACCTGACTTCGCCTATTCTAATAAATTACCTAATTATTGCAAACCAAAATATTAGAATAGGGGTAATTTATTAGAATAGGTGAAGTTAGGTTAGTACGTGGGTTTCCAGTGTTTCAGAGACGAGCTGCCATCTTGGCTACCTAAAGTAACATTAACCGAAAATATAGATACCGATGTACCAGTTTAAGTGTTGCAAAATTCAATTACATGCATGATAATAATGCGTATATTGGTTATTTTCAGTTTCTTTTAGCGTAATATTCGAGTGATGTTTGTCGTTCGTTAATAATTTCATACTTAATGTTTAGATCTGTAATTATTGGTGAATTGAAACTTATGATAGCAGCGTAAGATCTATTTGCCTTGTAATTCGTGAAAAGTGATCAGGTAACGGTAGACTATGTTTGTAAACACAGTTGTTTTTTCTCTGGACGCGAATATTCTAATTTATATCAATAGAAATCAGAATACTTATTTTAATACATTAGAAAACAAGATAATACAATGATTAAGTGAAACATCGAAAAGACCGAGGGAAGATGCCTAACATTTTGCGCATAAAGCAAAAAACTATACATTATATTTTATTTTATAGACAAACAAGTATTGAAGTTTACTTGAAAAATAATAACTGTACCTTTTAAATATGTTTAGTGTGTGTGCTCGGTATAACTTACATACATTGAAATATAAATAAAAATTTAACAATTATCAGTATATCAATCTACTGCATAAAGTTAAATTTTAATGTTTTAACTTATAATTGAAATGAAAAATGATATGAAAGTTTGATTTGATAAGAATTGTCTACTGAATTTTCTGTAAACATTTTGGAAGCGTTTTAGAATAAGTCGAGCAAAATAACACTTTTTCGTACATCTCCCAGCATTATGTTTTTGTATCTTTGAAAATAACTGATAGTTGCTTTTTATTATAATCTTAAAAACTCTTTGTGGGCGAAGCAACTAAACACTGGGTGATTAGCACTAATTGTGTATTTGATTAATCAACTGACCGCGTGAAGTTTTCCGGGTTTTCTTCACGTGTTTGAATCCTGAATAGGGGCCAGTTTGTAATAAAATGTCCTCCCGGAAGGCACACGGCTTTTATATATTGCACCGAATTGCATCAATTTGTTCACAATGATAAAAAAATGAAATGTAAAATATTTTTGAAAATTAAATATTTTAGATATCGTAAAACTAGCGATTTGATACATCCTCAAATGATAGTAGCATAATGCTTACGAAATACGAGTAAAATGGTGATTTTTAGCGCTTACCAAATGCGATAGAATGTGATATATTATTGATATTTTACTACATTGCTAAGTTGTAGCACTGTTAATAACTTTTAACTTGATATACAATACAGGAAAAGTATTTGTTTATATTATCTTAAGCATTTAGTAGGCTGTATTTATTTGTGTCAGAAAATATACTTTAATATTTGATTGTAAAAAGAATAAAAATTACGACTGTTAAATGTCATCCGACGAAACTACATTTACAACTTCATCGTGTTTTGAATTGCTTTAATTATAACATAATGCACTATAATTGGATATGTTTGTAATTTATTACAACAGATTTTTTGATGTATATAAACTGCGTTTAATTAATGTACTTTAATTATTGCATCAAATTATTATAATAAAATTAAGAACTAATACAATGTGACTTTCATTTATAATTTGTTTACTAATCAATGAATGTATATAAAAAAAGCGACTTGCTCTTAATACTATCGATGACATTAGCATTAAGTGTGTATCGGATACTTAAAACTAGCTTGGCAGTTAAGTGAGTTATTTAAAAAATTGCCGTAGTTTCTTGCATGATTGTATTCTAATTGTAACCAAAAAGTAACAAGTAAATACACTTCATTTTAATAAAATATTCTTACAAACACACAAATTGGTATGTTATTTTTAATTTATCAAAATTACCAGTAGTGTCGTAAGCCTTCAATTCACTTCGTTTTGAGGAATTTTTTTCATAACACGATATTCGTGTTTATTTTTTTATTACACATAAATCTATTAAACTTGATCTGCTAGAGTTACGTATACTTTTGGTTGTATGTGACATTCATTGTTCCTTCGCACCTAAAACTAAATTTTGCTTCCTATCGTATTTGTTGAAGATTGTCGCAAATGATAATAAATAATTTTATTTCTAAAATATAAAGAAACCACATCTAATTATACATATGTACTTTTTTATATTATTTCGTACTAAAATAGATTTAGTACATCATTCTAAAGAAACTCAGTGTCAAAAAAATTATACATTCAGATAGAATTCTCCGATTATTCAAAACTGCCGGACAGTATCCCTAAAATTTTTCTAAATCCACTGCCACAGTGTGCTATTGTATCTTGTGTCGTTACAGTTACGAGAACTAATTGCCCAGTATTGCTGATTTCAGAGCAGGTGCAAAGATCGCCTCTTTCTTTCTGACTCACTTTTACTTCTGTCGTGATGTTCCTAGTTTGAGTTCTAAATATTGAATTACTATTTATACATACACAACCGTTCTTTTTTAATTTACAAAAGACAATACAAGAAGTGGATTGATCGCAGCATTTTTTAAACTTTTGTTCAATTATTGCAAAAGTGTTTTACTTTTGTGTAAAATATATGAATATAATTTTAAATTCTACTTAATACACATTAGTTTTTATTTCGTTTGGAATTTTTAGAAAATTTCAGATTTTTGGCAAAAAATTGTTCTTTTCGTTAATTTTAGCAATCCGTTTGTTTATTAAGTTCACGTCAACACACTTAAAAAGTGAGTTTTTCTTGTTAAAATTCGTTGAAAATGTTGCTTTTAAATACAATTTTAAGCGATCAGCGGTCGAACCGGCTTAGAAACCTAGAATTTTTTTTTCGTTTCATTTGATAGCCGATGGATTTTTTGCACTAACCGACGTAATAATTAAATGGATTTATTTTATAAGTTATTTTTAAAAAACGATTTATACAGTCGAGTCTGCGTAACAGTCGAGTACAAAACATATTTATACGCAAGATATTCCTGTCAGAATATAATATACCGGGCAGCGACTTAAGTTTAGATACAAATAGATTCAGATTAAATACTATACTATACTAATAAAAAGTTATTTAATGTTTCTACAAAAAATTATTAAGGCAGAAGACATAACAACAAAATTACTGTTTTTACTATACCACAAATTAAGGGAAACGAATTTAAGACAAAGCTGGATAATGCAGCTGTCGAAGATAGTAAATAAATATGGTTTCTCTATTAAACTGTTTTCGAATCGTACGTATAATATGAAACAATATAGTAAAAAAATAATATACAGAGCTATGGAGCACTCCATTGTTCAAGACATTGAAGATATACGAAAACGGAAAAATACAAGCTGGTATACAACAATTTTAAATTACCCAGTAAATAACAACTATATATTGACAAACCTAGTCTTTAACATCAAAAAGTTTTTTATACAGATTAGGCTAAATAAATATGGAATAATTATAAATGACAAATACAGTCAAACCTGTTTTTGTGCGGGGGATAGGGACCGCATAAAAAAAATGCATTAAAAAAAATCGCGCGAAACTTCACGAGTGGCTATAAAAAATAGTTTTCGCAACACAATTAAAAATATATTTTTTTATGGGTGAATAGGAACCGCATAAAAAAAGTCTCACGTAGAAAATAACTCGAAACCGTACGAAATAACTAGGAATTGCTTTTTTAACTTCTTGGACCTTTTTCTGCAACACTTAATGAGGAAAAAATTCTCTAAGAATTTTAATTTTTATATTAATTAATTGTTTCTACTTAAATACGAATCTAACATTAAAAAGTAAAAAATAATCGTTAAATAATAATTTTATTTGATAAATATAGCTGCAGGAAGTGCTATTTCATTTAACAAGGTGTGAAATTTAACACCTGCAGTCTAAAGCTGGAGGGGAGCTAACTTACCGCATCTGTTCAAATATAACATAATATTTATGGGTTTTATGCTATTAAAATAAGAGGGGACCGAAATAAACGTATGAGAAAAAATTTTTCTGAATAAAAAATGAAAAAATTTGCTCATGTCATAGAAAACAACAAATAAAGTTTTTAAAAATTTTACAGGAGTCAATTATGTTTCAATTTGATTGAAATTTTCATATACCGAACAAAAAAATCGCACAAATAAAAATCGCACAGAAAAAGACCGCACAAAAACAGGTTTGACTGTATATAGACTACACTTAATCTAAATGTCCAAATTGTACGAAAAATTTATCTAAATTTCATATTATATGCGAATGCTGGAACGAAAGATACTAACTACAAAGGCTCCAAATTAGGCCATTGGCTAACTGTACTAGCGAAAAGGAAATGTATAAGATGTTTGAAAGTGCCACTACTAACATGATTTATGTGTTATATAACTACGTAAACAATCTACTAAATGATAATTGTGACAAAATATTAATGAAATTCTATAGATCAGTAAATAGAAAATGTCAGTGTTGTTGAGATGTTATTATATGAGTGTAAATATGCGTTTAAATAAAACGCCCTTGTTACAGGCAAATTTACAGGCAAACGCCCTTTTAGGCCAAATAAAGATTATTATTGTTATATATTAATTTAATTTGACCATTTTTCTAATATTTTTATAAAGATAACTATTTAGAAAAAACATTTTCATCACTTGTTCTACTTCTATTTTTAATTTTATTTACGGACATTTTAAAAAGATTCAATTTCAAAGCATGTGTAATTTTGGATTTATAATTAAGTACCTTTGGTATTTTCGTAGGTTTTACATATTTTTTTTATATTCTCAGTTATTATCAGTTTTAATAACGGTTACATCTAAAAAATTTATACAATTATTAATATTTTTTTCAACCTCAAATTGTATATTTGTTTTTATTAAATTAAATGGCTTAAAATTAAATCTTCACTAGTTTTTCTTTTATCGAATACTTTATGACGTTTACAAAAAACCGTAGTGTAAAATAGTTCATAGACTCGCCTCACCTTACTGTTTTTGAACGGTTTAGAGCAAAACGATAATGTGAATTTTTTAAAATCATTATTAGATATTGTATGCTTTTAATAATTTCTATCTTTATTTATTTTTAATTATATTAGTGAAATTTTTATGTAAATTTAAAACGACAAATGTCATCCTGTTGTTGTACTTAATGTTGGAATACGTATTTATTGTGAGTTTTTTTAAAATAATATTTTATTGTCGGGCAATTATTATATACAACGTCTCATTTTATTATTATTTTCAGTTTTAGTAACAAAACTACTGATGAAGGGCATGCAAGCTCGAAACAGGTGTAACATGAGTACAGGGAAAATTATTACGGGCGATATAATAAAAATAAATTTGTTTTTTTTGAGTAAATTTCTCATTCTTGTGTAGATTTAAACACACAGTCTGAAGTATTATTAATGAGTAATGTCCATGTAGACGATACGAAATTACTAGCAGATCAAGTTTAATGGATTTATGTGTAACAAATAAATAAATACAAATAGAGCGTATATGAAAAAAGTTGACAAAACGAGTGTTTAAGATCGGTTACAACGCTACGAAATATCTCGCTACAGTAGCCAAGACAAAAATGTTTGAGTCTGTAAGAAATATTTTATTAAAATGAAGTTTGTTTACTTGTCCGTTTTTGGTTACAATTAGAGTAAAAGTCACGCAAAAATACTGCAATTTTTTAAATTACTTATTCAACTGTCAATCCAGTTTTGAGTATCCGATAAACACTTAATAGTGTCAATCGCATTACCATTAAGTTCAAGATGCTTTATTCATACATTTATTGATCAACAAAGGTTTATAAATTACAGCCACATTTTCTAGTTCTTAATTTTATTATAACGATTTAATGCAATAATTAAAGTACATTAATTAATCACTATTTGAATACATCAGTAAAACTGTTTAAATAAATTACAAACATAACTAATTATATTGCACTTTAATAATGTCTGATTAAGAAAAAAATGCAAATAACGATGAAGTCGTAAATGCAGTTTTGTCAGATGACATTTAAAAGTCTTAATTTTTATTTTTTTACAATTAAATATTAAAGTATATGTTCTGACACACATAAATAAAGCCTTTTCAATGTTCGAGGTACTGAAAGAAAAACTTTGTTTTGTATTTTATATCGATTTATAAGCTATTAACAGTGCTATAACTCAGCAATGTAATAAAATTTTAATAATATAGAATATTCTATGGCATTAGATAAGCGCTAAATATCACTATTCGTGCTGTTATTTCGTAAGCATTATGCTCTTATCCTTTGAGGATGTATTGAGTCGCTAGGTGTTACGATATCTCAAATATTCAATTTTCAAACAGAATTACTGCACATTTGATTTTTCTATTTTAGTGAATTTATTGATGCAATTCGGTGCAATATATGAAAGCTGTGTGCCTTCCGGAAAGACTTTTTATTATAAACTGGCCCCTATTCAAAATTCAAACACGTGAAGAAAACCCGGAAAACTTCACGCGGCCAGCTAATTGATTAAATACACAATTAGTTCTAATTACCAGTGTTTAATGGTTTCGCTGACGCACATTTTTTTATATTCTGATGAAAAAACATCTGTCAGTTACTTTCAATTACATTTCCAAGTAGCATTAATTTTCAGACATACGAAAATATAATGCTGAGAGATGTACTGAAAAGAGTTATTTTTTTCTGCTTTTCATAAAGAAATTAATTTTCTTGATTGATATTCGGGTACACAAAATAATATAACATTGAAACTATTTTAAAAAGGTTTTAAGGTTACAGTTTATTTAAGTGTTACAACTGTTTTTTTCAGTTTATCTAAAGTAAGACATATTACTGCATGTAAGTGCAAAAATAAATTTTTACGATGGCTGATGATAATTCTTGATTTAATTTTTGATATTTTGGAACTCGTCAATAAATTGTTGTACAGGTTTTTGGTAACCAAAAACAAAATTCCAGTTTAAGTAATCTTGTAATTTGCTTAAAGTTGTGGTTTTTAATTTTTGGTATTTCAAAACTATATCTAACTTATGTATGAAGAGGATAATAAAATTATCTGAAAGAGGTTGGAATTTGGCAACTTTATTCCAATCAAATTTTAAGTAAATTAGTTTTTCAAGAGAAATCTTGATCACAAAATTAACTTTAGATGTCTATTGAATTTAGATTACAAATAATTTGTTGTGTTTAATTTTTTTTTCAGGTTATAAATTATTTTCAGTTCAGAAATTTCTCAGGTAAATTACAATTATAAATAATTCTATTCTCAAAACAACTACTCAGTCTGTTTTTTTAGTTTTCATATTTAAAAAACTCTTCACTCTATTTCTATAGTTTTTATATTTGGAAAACTTTTAAATTTAAGTTATTTCTTTAGTTTTCATGTAATATCTTGTAAGAGTGTAACAGTTAGGCAAAGTTTAATATATTCTTTCTAATTATTATCATTATAAAATGAATTTGCATTAATAATTTTTACAATTTGTTCCAATATAAAGGATAAATTAAAACGCGACAACTAAAATAACATTTAGCAATAGGACAAAGTAAAACACAAAAATAGTTCAATATAATAATTATCTAAATTATATTTCTTACTTGTTTAATTAAGAATTGTTCGTAAAATACAATATTGCAAAAAAAAACATTTTTTTTAAAAATATTTGTGGTAATAACAATTATTTAAATATTGTCTAATCTTAGACACCAAAAAAGTTCGATGTCTAAATAATTGTAGTTCCACTAAAAAAAAAAAAAAAAAAAAAAAAAAAAAAATTTTCTTGTCCAATTTTTGATGATTTAGGTACTCCCAACTTTTCAATGTCAAATGATAAAATTTTTTTATGTTATATATTGCTTCGGTTAAGTTTAAACAATTAAATTCAATTTGTTCTCCCTTGTAATAAATTATATCGTACTTTTAATATAAATTAAATAAAATTCCATATGACATTCCCAACTTTCAAAATTATGTTTTTTATACGATTAATGCAGTTTTCGTAAAAAATGAATCGAAAACAGTTAATTTCTAATATTAATTTAAAAACAGAAAAAAGGATGTTTCAAATTAGCAACTTTAAAAAACAAAAGATTTATATATATATATTAATACAAAAGTGAAATTGTTTTATTTTTAAATTATTATTGGAAATTAACTGTTTTTGATCTATTTTTATATTTTCTGTTATTTAAGGTATAGTGTAAAGATAGTGTATTATTGGAAATTAACTGTCTTTGATTCATCTTTATATTTCCTTTTTTTCAAGGTATGGTCTAAAAATATTAATATTTATATGTATATACCTTGTTTTTCAATGTTGCTAATTTTGAAATATTTTTTTTTCGTTGTTTTTCCATTAAGAGATGGTATAAATACTGGTTATAAGAGACTGGTTCGATACCTCGCCGAGAACTTCTTTTGCAAGAACCTCTTATACAAGATCATTCTCATCAGAAAGTAAGTATTTTTATTTAAAGGTTTGCCTTTGACTTAGACTAACTAGATAAAAGTAAATCTTCGGAAAATTCACAAGTTTAACATAAGAAAATCAATTTAAGGTGGCAAAATTTAATGCAATGTACGACCATTTAAACAATTGTGTAAATGTTTAAAATACGTTTTTTAAAGGTTTAGTAAAGTTTATTGACTTATTATTATCATATATGCATAACTTTTTTCAGATAACTTTTTATTTTAAAATATTACTGAATTAGTTTCATGTAATATCGAATTCTGTTTCAAAAAATTTTGAAGGTACGTATTTCTTACTATTATTAT
The DNA here is from genome assembly GCF_030686945.1 of Centruroides vittatus. Taxonomy (NCBI): domain Eukaryota; kingdom Metazoa; phylum Arthropoda; class Arachnida; order Scorpiones; family Buthidae; genus Centruroides; species Centruroides vittatus. Next base: position 103,145 of record NW_027120947.1, on the reverse strand, counting down.
TATTTAATATGTGTGATTATTGATTTTGAGAGATTTGCGCTTCACAATGAAAATCTTTGTTAACACATAATTCTGGGAGTTTAGGATTGTAACAAGATATTCTAGAGTTCGGGAAAAGTAATTTTTATAATGAGTCTATTATTATTTTTTTTAAATTTAACAGTTAGACATAAAAAATCGGTAAGATTTGACAATTATTTGCACGGTTTATATCTATCATATGAGAAAAAAAAATCATAGAGAGTTATAGAGTTTTCGAGATGCTATATAATTTATTTCTGAATTACGAATAATTTACTTAAGATCAGCAAAAGTTTATTACTTCACTTACTTGCAGAAATATGTCGTGTTTTAGATATACTGAAAAAATTCACCAAAATTTATTTTTATAATGAATCTATCAATTTTTAAATTTTAACAGTTAGACAAAATATATTCTGGCACTATAAAATTCTCCTGTAGTAAGTATTAAAATAATTTATAATAAATATCGTTTTTCTTTGTATGACTATATTTAATTGAGATACTTTAATATAAATTAGATTTCAACTCTAAAAAATTCCCAAATGGCCTGCATTAAAATTAATGCAGTGTATTATAATATAGTTTTTGATATAGATATTATCTTCGTTTACAATTTTCGGTAATAAACGAGGTTAAACCTAGAAATATGGAAAATCACAAGTTAAAAAAGCAAAAGTTTGCGTTAGACCAAAAGTTTGGCTTAGACATTTTTCTAGATAAAAGTAAATCTTTCGAAAATTCACAAGTTTAACATCAATTTATGAAGGTAATAGAATTTTAAACTATATTGATGAGTTTATAAAATATGAAACTGAAATGAACCATGTTATTTCACAAACAATTTTTGAAATTTTGCCTTATAAATTTTATCAGCTTCATTCTATAACTATTATAGTAAAAACCTGTCAATATCCTTTGAATTTAAGTATAAATAAAGCTGTAATTTTTTGTTACAATCAACAAAACTTTACTGTTACATCATTTTAAATTGCTACGTTTTAAAAATTATTATTATTATTATTATTATTATTATTGCAAATCAGCACAATTTAATTTTATAATTCAACTAAATATATATAAAGTGTGCCTTATTGTTAAAATAAAATTAATTAATTTAAGATTCGTGTTAGTATAGCTAAAGATATTTCGTTGTTATATTATTCGAAATTGTCATGTTTTAATTTACTCTGAATTAGGATAAATTTGATAGCTAAAACACAATATATTAAACTTATTGTTAAAATAAAATTTATTTACAAACTGTTCAAATAACTTATAATTCCTTCTTATCATCTGTAGAAAAATGGCTGAAGGATTCAGCGAAAAAATGCGTCGCCGACTCTACGAAGAATATGGGATAGGAGCTGATGGCTCCGATAACTCAGCTTTGTCCGACAACATAACACTCCAGGTTTCTTGGATAGAGTCCGATGATGGCAAATTACAAAGAGGATGGACATGGAGTCGGGAAAAGGTCAGAGAATTATGTCAAACAAGCAGTTGACAAGTGTGGCTGCATTACCACGATGTCGAACTCATTTTAATAAATTTTGATATTAATAATCTGTAAGTAGCAAATTAATACCATATTATGAATAAAATGAAACTACCATCCAATGAGTATAATCAGAGATTCATTTTTCAGAGTTTATCAGTTAAATAAATATTATTTCAGAGAAATAAATGAATTTTAATATAATCCATATAGTAATTCAAATTTTTATGAGTTAACTTAATCACACACTATAAATTCGGTTTGAAGATTTAATATTTATTATCACTATTGCTACTGTACAATTTGAGTTAGATTCTTATAATATATCTTTTACTTTTATTTCATTTTAGTAACTATATATATATTTAAAAAAACATAAGTTTCATTTCAATTCAATTACAATATAAATTTTAAAAAATATATTTTTATAGATTTTACATTAACAATTTGGTATATCAATGAACATTTTATATAGTCAGTAAAAATATTAATGTATGAAATCTTTTCGTCGTTTTCTTATTAAATATAAAATAATATTAATCCTAATTTTTATTTATATAAAATTACAGAATGACATGCCGATAGAATTCGAAGCATTTTAACATATTGACTGTTAGACATAAAAACATTAAACAGTGATATGCGAGTTAGTTTTGACTTCGAAATGAAAATCTTCCAATCAACATCTCATGTAGACAAACTGGGTTTGTAGAAGACATACAAACAATTTTGGAAAGATAGATTTTTGTAAAAATTATTAATGCAAATTAATTTTGTAATAATAAATTTAATAATTAGAAAGAATATATTAATTGAACTTTGTTTACTGTTACAAGATGTTTTATAAAAACTAAAGAAATGAACTGAAAAGTTTTCTAAATATGAAAACTGAACTGAATTAAAAAGTCTTCTAAATATGTTAAAATAAAATTAAATTAATTCAAATTTGTATTGAAAAATTAATTTTGTGATCAGTATGGTCCAAACTACTACAACTGTTAGCGCCATCTCTTGGACAAAAACGCCTTATTTTATATATAAATATATTTTTGAAAGGGGGAAATGGTGGTCTTCACATATGCGAGAAACCTTCGCAGGAGTGTACTAAGCAACTTCCCGATGTTTCATGGCGATTGGATGAATGGTGTAGTAATGCATTAAGGACAAACACACACACACAAACAGCAAACAGAAATACATTCGTTTTTATAAATATAGATGATATTTTCGTTATTTTGCATTTCAACTTGTTACCACAAAGACGGCCCAATATTGTCGTCAACAATGCAGCAATATCACTGCAGCACTTAGAAGAAAATCTATGTGAAACCGAAATATGTTTTCAATATTGCTCGAGAGACGCGAGTGTTATATACATTGTGATTAGTCGAATAATTCTGAAAACGCATTCTAATCACAATATGTTTATCAGTTTAAATATAAACTAATAATAAATTCAGTTTTATAACATCTTTATTTTATGAATATGAAATTTATTTATGCATTCTAATCTTTTATTTACTGCTTATTTACTCAATGAATATATTCAGCTGGATTAAATATGAATGCTTTACTAAATATGCAAAATTACAACTCATGTAAAAATTATTTCTTTCGTTATGCAATTCATAGTTAATATTAATAACATATTATTTTACGTTTAGATTATTCTGTTTTCTAATTTCCTTATATACTTTGAGTTTAGATTAAAGTTAATGTCATTATTTCATGATGACTCTATGATTTTGCCGGATTTTCTGTGAACAACCAGCAAAGTCGATGTCGTCAAGAAGCCGAAATTTTAAAAATGTTCTATGGTACGAGATATTCCAGGTTAAGATTTATCACCTAAATCTGTGGTCAAATTAGAAATTGTAAGAGAGTCGCGCGCTACGTACCAATTGAGTTTACGATTTTTAATTACGTTAATACCTACGACAAATCAACGTTGGCCTTCAGGGCAGGCATTTAACATTAACGATGCCGTCACGAAATCAATTTTTCAAAACACATTTGTGTTTTCTAGCTTCATACATGAAGGTTTTCTAAGTGTTTCTCGACGTTTTTGTCACTTTGGCGTAGAATGTAAAGTACTAATCGAACGTGCGAGTTTCATATTGAATTAAAACAGAACCTCAAAAGAATGTTACTGGATGTGTATTTTCGAGTCTAGTAAACACAGTGAAACCTACACATAGAGCTAATAACATTTACAATTTAGTGTAGTATCATTTTAATTTCGATATTTAAAAAAAATAAATTTATTGCATCAAGAGAGTGAGTTATTCATTTGAACTGGAAAATTCGCCATATTACACTGTGAACTTTGTGAATATATTTCAGTGTTATGACACTGTATAGTATTTCAACAAGAGTTCCAGTCATTATTATTTTTAACGCAAATATTAATTTATTTTTCGACAGTAAAAAATTATATTTTTTATTTATTAATACACCTTTATATTAGTACTAGCGGATGAGCCCGGCGTTGCTCGAACAAAAAGAAACGATTTTCATTCTCATCTACATTCTCATAACGTACCCAAAGTGTGTACCAAATTTCAACTTTGAACTTTTAACTCCTAACCATTTCGGCTCTGCGCTTGTTATTATTATTATTATCATTATCAACCCATCTCGAGTATATTATAACTAGCGGGTGGGCCCAACGTTGCTCGGGCAAAATTAAAGTTAGTGAAGATTAAAATTATCACATTATAGTTAACCTTACCCGTTTTAACAGAATGTAAGAATTAAGTTTTTCTGTTTCCAGACTAATTAGAAAATTTTTAGATGAGTCTAAAAATATGTTCGATTTCCCGCAAAAACGAAAAAAAAGTGCATCTGCGTCTTGCACGTCGCTTTCTCTTAACACTTCCATTGTTACGTAACACTTCCATTGTTGATAAAAGTGTTAAGCATTATTCCTGTTCCTCATCCACGTGGGAAGGCATTTCAAAAAATCCCTTCTTAGTGTGCGTTCTCGTTACATACCCAGACTGTGTACTAAATTTAAACTTTTAACTTCTAACCGTTTGGGCCCTGCGCTGATTATTATTGTTATTATTATCAACTCGCCTCGATTATATATATAGAAAAATAAAAAATAAATGAATCAGAAAATACGTTGTTTAAAGTTTTATATCTTTATTTTAATTTTTACAGAAATAAGGCTGCAGCAAATTTCTACTTAATTTTTTCTTCGCCAGGCACTCCTAGTGTTTGGTGAAGAAAATTTCGCTGGGAGCCTGGTGAAATTTGAAAGATTCCGAAAGAAAACACTACATTATATAGCCTGTAAAAAAGTTTTAATATTATGTTATTATATATATATATATATATATATATATAATAAGTTTATTAAGACATGTTTTAAATAAAACAATCATTGATTTACCTGAAATATTTATTCACACGACTACATAATAAAAAACATTAACTTTTTTGTTTTTTAAAAAAAAAAAAATTATGAGTAATATAATGATAACCTAAGTATTTTAGCATAATTTTAATAGCACGTAATAAATATATTTTTAAGATGAGAAAATGAATCTTCTTCAGTTAAAAATTGAAATCGAGAATTCAGGCATTTTTAACATAGCAATTTCACATGTTTCATACAAATAGGTCTGGATCATTCTTTACAGACGCCCAGCAGCTTCCTAAACGTTTATTTACTGACACCATGTTAAAAATTACTGTGTTAAAAATATAAAAATACTACTGTGACTGATGACTACTGTGTTAAAAATTGAACAAACACAGATATACGAATTTTATATAAAAATTTTACGTGCAATTTTGCAACACAGCGAGCTCGGTGGGGTCTGTGATGCCCGGAACACACGCAAATACGTCTTGTTCGCACGATATCGCGCAATGTACTAAAATTTTGATGGGGATCGCCAGCGCGCGAGGACAACTGAAGCTACTAATGACCGTAAGTCACTAACGCAACTATTAGAATAATTGTGAACTTTGAAATATAAGTTCGGCTAATGATACTCCATTAGGCCCCCGTAAATTAATTATAAAATTATTATAAATTAAAATCTATTCATTTTTTAGATTATGTAAAATTAGTCAATTATTTTTCAATTTTAAAGTTTAGACAACGAAAAAATATATTTTTTCAGTCTATCTTTAATCCTTATCACACGACCATAGAAGTGTGAAAAGAATTATAGATGTTAACAGTTACAATGGTGTTACAATAAATAACACCATGTAACTGTTACAATTACAATGGTGTTATTAGTAGAATAAAAACGTCTTTCACAAAAAGGTGAAAAAATAGGTAAAAAATTCACAAAGTTAAAAACGATGAAGTGCCAGCCTTTCATTAAAGGTTTTGACACTTTTACATTAAAAACACAAAGAATTCTCACCATACTGTCCCTTATCTAATTAATAACTGCTTTTAGCTCCTAGTCAATTATTTAAATATAAAACAGTTAGACATGTTATAAATCTAATAACTTATTAAAGTTATTTATTTTAAAGTTATTTATTAAAGTTATTCATTTATCATTCTAGTGTATTCATGAACTGCGTGCATGAATACACTTAAATGATAAATGCACATAATTCAAAATAATCGAAATTCAAATTCTACGACTTTATATTCATGTGCAAGTGGAGTTTTCCAATGAGAATTCTGTATTCTCGACGGTTATTGTAGGCACTAATAACTCATTTTCATAATTATGAAAGCTTTTTTCCAGTAACATTCAGTAATGTTGTTACAAGAGACTAAATTCTTTTAAATCTAGTGAAAATATGCTTTCCGTTTCACAATAAACTGTATTATTAATTAAACGCATAAATTTTCACTATCTGTTAGTATATAATCCAATCTCTTTTGACAAAATGGTGTGTATCGCTTATTTGCTAGCTGCTTACATGAACTCTCTTGCAGCATTTGGATTGAACGTGATGAAACCGTGTTCATGTGTTTCGAATGACACTGATCACAAGGGAAACCTTGCATTCTCTCGGCTGTTTCGAATCTACACGCATTTCGTAGAGTTTTTTCTCTGGTTGATCAATATTCTGTTTTTGATAAGGTTAATTGATGGCAACCTTTACGGTTTACGAGTTAGCAATATGTACGGAAAAGATGCTTTCAAAGATTCAGTAGTAAATGCATTAATATCGAGTTATCTGTCAATCCAATACAGCATTGTCAAGAGGCAACAAATTCCTGTTCATTGTGTTTTAAGTTCGTACAAAGGAGAACGAAAAGAATTTGACAAAATAGAAAAATATATTTTTTCTGTTTTGCTGATGACGATTTTCGCCCTAGCCATAGGAACAACAGTTGCTGCAGAATTACTGTTCTACGAGGAAATAAAAAAACAGAACGGAACAGATTTCGAAGCGTTCCTTGTCGCTGTTGTACATGGTTTTCATTTTATGTACACCATTGGTCATATTGCAGCACTCTTGGCCGGACTCACATTAACACTTTATATTCTACAGAAAAGATTCGTTAAAATGTCTGAAGAAATAGCTGAGTTGAATATTGAGCAACGGTTCTTGCGACAGAAATTGGGAAGTATCATCCAAAAGCACGTTGAAGTTTGGCTATGCATAGACCGAATAAATGAAGCAATGAGCGAAATCTTATGTATTAATTACACCTTTTACCTGTATTTTACCTGCTTCTTATTGTATGAAACGGTGTTTATTGAAATGGACATTATTTCGAAAATGTATACAACAATTTTCTCGGCGGGGTTTAATATTGGAATAATTGTATTCACTTGGGGTATTTCTATCTTTACCCAATCAGTAAGTGATTAATGTTATATGTGAAGAAAAAGAGTGCGTTTGAAAATTATAATTTGTTTAATTTAAATCATATATAACATTTGAAAATTCATTTCTAACAAATTTTAAATGAATAATTCGTAATATATTACTAATTGTTTCTAAAAATTTGGTGCTACTACATATTTAGTACTTGAATTTCTATTATGCATATAAAACACAAACTCATATTTATCACAATACACGTATATTGCTGTAGATTCTTAACTCAATTTTAACTAATTAAAATATAATTTATTTAAATGTACCTCTGATATATAGATTTTAGTGTATTGTACTGTAATTTCAGCAGATTCAATTGTCTGTAACTAAATACAATCTATTACAATTTAAAACAATATAGTTAATAACTAAACAAAACAACTTGTAGGTTTCATATTCTTTTGTATTTTTTTTTGTTTTTTTGAAGTAATTCCTTATCTGAATTTCAGATGTACGACAACTTCGTGTCCATCGAAAGACTTTCACCAGCAGATCTGCCATTGACTTTCAAGCTTAAGGTATTTTTTTAAATTTTTTATTTTTTTCGATTCTTATGCTAGATAAAAAGTCTTAAATCTTGCTACATATTCAGAATAATTCATTGCGGAAATTAATATTGAGCTTGCAAATTTGTACAATTAATCAGCAAGTTGTCGATACATCTAAACTGCGCTTAATGCCTGCTGAGTAAATTATTTATTCGACTCGTTTACGTTTATTTTTAAAGGCCTTTTTTTATTTTGTATATAAAAATGTAAATCGTTAGCAATTACAACAATTAAACATTTGTCTCAGAAAATATCGTATTGGTGTATTATAGTTATTTTTCCTGTGCAGAAAATGCCGTTTATATTGTAAGCTGTTCCAAACACTAAAAAAATTAGTTTTTGTTCAATTAATAATAATCAAAGTTAATAGAACCACGTCGTGCGAAGCTCTTTCAAATTTTAGGCTATTTCCGTTTTCAAAATATTTTCGATAGCGCATTATATCCACTGTAACGTAAATAATAATATAGTGTATAGTTTTGTATACGAGATCATATTTAAAATATTTTCGAACATATTAAACACCGTTTGAATTAGATAATTCACTATAGTATTGCTGGATTTTGCTGTGAGAAATGTTGGTAAGTAATATTAATTTTGTATAGTGTTTATTTTTTACCGAACAACACAACGACAGTTAGAGTAATTGTTAAATAATATTAATATAATATTCAAAAATTCATATCGTAATTAAAGAGAATTTTTCTTTAGTTGACTTCCTTTGTCAAGAGATTTACGAAGTTTCCTTTGGGGATTTCAATCGGAGGATTTTTCTATGTGAAAAAAGACTTTGTCATGAAGGTAAAGGTCATTCAATATTTACCCTTAAGCAATTATTAATACCATCGAGTTTTTTTTATTTCAGATAATAGAAGCGTTATATTCGATATTTACAACATTGATAGAAGTAACCGGTGTTATGGAACAGAAAAAACGCTGTGTTGTAAAGTCTGTCTCTAATTCCTCGCTTTTTGATTAGTCAAACAGTGCACAATAGTAGATAAGTTTTTAAAGTTCTTTGTCTATTTGTATAATTGAAGGTTAAAGATAAACATTGTGTTTATTACTGCACTTAATTGAAAATATGGTTAATGTTACCTTAGGTAATCAAGATGGCGGATCGTCTCTAAAACAGTAGGGACGCACGTACAAACCTGACTTCGCCTATTCTAATAAATTACCTAATTATTGCAAACCAAAATATTAGAATAGGGGTAATTTATTAGAATAGGTGAAGTTAGGTTAGTACGTGGGTTTCCAGTGTTTCAGAGACGAGCTGCCATCTTGGCTACCTAAAGTAACATTAACCGAAAATATAGATACCGATGTACCAGTTTAAGTGTTGCAAAATTCAATTACATGCATGATAATAATGCGTATATTGGTTATTTTCAGTTTCTTTTAGCGTAATATTCGAGTGATGTTTGTCGTTCGTTAATAATTTCATACTTAATGTTTAGATCTGTAATTATTGGTGAATTGAAACTTATGATAGCAGCGTAAGATCTATTTGCCTTGTAATTCGTGAAAAGTGATCAGGTAACGGTAGACTATGTTTGTAAACACAGTTGTTTTTTCTCTGGACGCGAATATTCTAATTTATATCAATAGAAATCAGAATACTTATTTTAATACATTAGAAAACAAGATAATACAATGATTAAGTGAAACATCGAAAAGACCGAGGGAAGATGCCTAACATTTTGCGCATAAAGCAAAAAACTATACATTATATTTTATTTTATAGACAAACAAGTATTGAAGTTTACTTGAAAAATAATAACTGTACCTTTTAAATATGTTTAGTGTGTGTGCTCGGTATAACTTACATACATTGAAATATAAATAAAAATTTAACAATTATCAGTATATCAATCTACTGCATAAAGTTAAATTTTAATGTTTTAACTTATAATTGAAATGAAAAATGATATGAAAGTTTGATTTGATAAGAATTGTCTACTGAATTTTCTGTAAACATTTTGGAAGCGTTTTAGAATAAGTCGAGCAAAATAACACTTTTTCGTACATCTCCCAGCATTATGTTTTTGTATCTTTGAAAATAACTGATAGTTGCTTTTTATTATAATCTTAAAAACTCTTTGTGGGCGAAGCAACTAAACACTGGGTGATTAGCACTAATTGTGTATTTGATTAATCAACTGACCGCGTGAAGTTTTCCGGGTTTTCTTCACGTGTTTGAATCCTGAATAGGGGCCAGTTTGTAATAAAATGTCCTCCCGGAAGGCACACGGCTTTTATATATTGCACCGAATTGCATCAATTTGTTCACAATGATAAAAAAATGAAATGTAAAATATTTTTGAAAATTAAATATTTTAGATATCGTAAAACTAGCGATTTGATACATCCTCAAATGATAGTAGCATAATGCTTACGAAATACGAGTAAAATGGTGATTTTTAGCGCTTACCAAATGCGATAGAATGTGATATATTATTGATATTTTACTACATTGCTAAGTTGTAGCACTGTTAATAACTTTTAACTTGATATACAATACAGGAAAAGTATTTGTTTATATTATCTTAAGCATTTAGTAGGCTGTATTTATTTGTGTCAGAAAATATACTTTAATATTTGATTGTAAAAAGAATAAAAATTACGACTGTTAAATGTCATCCGACGAAACTACATTTACAACTTCATCGTGTTTTGAATTGTTTTAATTATAACATAATGCACTATAATTGGATATGTTTGTAATTTATTACAACAGATTTTTTGATGTATATAAACTGCGTTTAATTAATGTACTTTAATTATTGCATTAAATTATTATAATAAAATTAAGAACTAATACAATGTGACTTTCATTTATAATTTGTTTACTAATCAATGAATGTATATAAAAAAAGCGACTTGCTCTTAATACTATCGATGACATTAGCATTAAGTGTGTATCGGATACTTAAAACTAGCTTGGCAGTTAAGTGAGTTATTTAAAAAATTGCCGTAGTTTCTTGCATGATTGTATTCTAATTGTAACCAAAAAGTAACAAGTAAATACACTTCATTTTAATAAAATATTCTTACAAACACACAAATTGGTATGTTATTTTTAATTTATCAAAATTACCAGTAGTGTCGTAAGCCTCCAATTCACTTCGTTTTGAGTAATTTTTTTCATATACACGATATTCGTGTTTATTTTCTTATTACACATAAATCTATTAAACTTGATCTGCTAGAGTTACGTATACTTTTGGTTGTATGTGACATTCATTGTTCCTTCGCACCTAAAACTAAATTTTGCTTCCTATCGTCATTGTTGAAGATTGTCGCAAATGATAATAAATAATTTTGTTTTGTTTAATTTTGTTTAAAGTTCACGTCAAAAGTTCACGTCAAAGTTCTAAAATATAAAGAAACCACATGTAATTATACATATGTACCTTTTTATATTATTACGTACTAAAATAGATTTAGTACATCATTCTAAAGAAACTCAGTGTCAAAAAAATTATACATTCAGATAGAATTGTCCGATTATTCAAAACTGCCGGACAGTATCCCTAAAATTTTTCTAAATCCACTGCCACAGTGTGCTATTGTATCTTGTGTCGTTACAGTTACGAGAACTAATTGCCCAGTATTGCTGATTTCACAGCAGGTGCAGAGATCGCCTCTTTCTTTCTGGCTCACTCTTACTTCTGTCGTGATGTTCCTAGTTTGAGTTCTAAATATTGAATTACTATTTATACATACACAACCGTTCTTTTTTAATTTACAAAAGACAATACAAAAAGTGGATTGATCGCAGCATTTCTTAAACTTTTGTTCAATTATTGCAAAAGTGTTTTACTTTTGTGTAAAATATATGAATATAATTTTAAATTCTACTTAATACACATTAGTTTTTATTTCGTTTGGAATTTTTAGAAAATTTCAGATTTTTGGCAAAAAATTGTTCTTTTCGTTAATTTTAGCAATCCGTTTGTTTATTAAGTTCACGTCAACACACTTAAAAAGTGAGTTTTTCTTGTTAAAATTCGTTGAAAATGTTGCTTTTAAATACAATTTTAAGCGATCAGCGGTCGAACCGGCTTAGAAACCTAGAATTTTTTTTTCGTTTCATTTGATAGCCGATGGATTTTTTGCACTAACCGACGTAATAATTAAATGGATTTATTTTATAAGTTATTTTTAAAAAACGATTTATACAGTCGAGTCTGCGTAACAGTCGAGTACAAAACATATTTATACGCAAGATATTCCTGTCAGAATATAATATACCGGGCAGCGACTTAAGTTTAGATACAAATAGATTCAGATTAAATACTATACTATACTAATAAAAAGTTATTTAATGTTTCTACAAAAAATTATTAAGGCAGAAGACATAACAACAAAATTACTGTTTTTACTATACCACAAATTAAGGGAAACGAATTTAAGACAAAGCTGGATAATGCAGCTGTCGAAGATAGTAAATAAATATGGTTTCTCTATTAAACTGTTTTCGAATCGTACGTATAATATGAAACAATATAGTAAAAAAATAATATACAGAGCTATGGAGCACTCCATTGTTCAAGACATTGAAGATATACGAAAACGGAAAAATACAAGCTGGTATACAACAATTTTAAATTACCCAGTGAATAACAACTATATATTGACAAACCTAGTCTTTAACATCAAAAAGTTTTTTATACAGATTAGGCTAAATAAATATGGAATAATTATAAATGACAAATACAGTCAAACCTGTTTTTGTGCGGGGGATAGGGACCGCATAAAAGAAAATGCATTAAAAAAAACGCGAACTACGAGTGGCTATAAAAAATAGTTTTTGCAACACAATTAAAAATATATTTTTTTATGGGATGAATAGGGACCGCATAAAAAAAGTCTCACGTAGAAAATAACTCGAAACCGTACGAAATAACTAGGAATTGCTTTTCTAACTCTTTGGGCCTTTTTCTGCAACACCTAATGGGAAAAAAATTTTCTAAGAATTTTAATTTTTATATTAATTAATTGTTTCCACTTAAATACGAATTTAACATTAAAAAGTTAAAAAATAATCGTTAAATAATGATTTTATTTGATAAATATAGCTGCAGGAAGTGCTATTTCATTTAACAAGGTGTGAAATTTAACACCTGCAGTCTAAAGCTGGAGGGGAGCTAACTTACCGCATCTGTTCAAATATAACATAATATTTATGGTTTTTATGCTATTAAAATAAGAGGGGACCGAAATAAACGTGAGAAAAAATTTTTCTGAATAAAAAATGAAAAAATTTGCTGATGTCATAGAAAACAACCAATAGAGTTTTTAAAAATTTTACAGGAGTCAATTATGTTTCAATTTGATTGAAATTTTCATATACCGCACAAAAAAATCGCACAAATAAAAATCGCACAGAAAAAGACCGCACAAAAACAGGTTTGACTGTATATAGACTACACCCAATCTAAATGTCCAAATTGTACGAAAAATTTATCTAAATTTCATATTATATGCGAATGCTGGAACGATAGATACTAACTACAAAGGCTTCAAATTGAGCCATTGGCTAACTGTACTAGCGAAAAGGAAATGTATAAGATGTTTGAAAGTGCCACTACTAACATGATTTATGTGTTATATAACTACGTAAACAATCTACTAAATGATAATTGTGACAAAATATTAATGAAATTCTATAGATCAGTAAATAGAAAATGTCAGTGTTGTTGAGATGTTATTATATGAGTGTAAATATGCGTTTAAATAAAACGCCCTTGTTACAGGCAAATTTACAGGCAAACGCCCTTTTAGGCCAAATAAAGATTATTATTGTTATATATTAATTTAATTTGACCATTTTTCTAATATTTTTATAAAGATAACTATTTAGAAAAAACATTTTCATCACTTGTTCTACTTCTATTTTTAATTTTATTTACGGACATTTTAAAAAGATTCAATTTCAAAGCATGTGTAATTTTGGATTTATAATTAAGTACCTTTGGTATTTTCGTAGGTTTTACATATTTTTTTTATATTCTCAGTTATTATCAGTTTTAATAACGGTTACATCTAAAAAATTTATACAATTATTAATATTTTTTTCAACCTCAAATTGTATATTTGTTTTTATTAAATTAAATGGCTTAAAATTAAATCTTCACTAGTTTTTCTTTTATCGAATACTTTATGACGTTTACAAAAAACCGTAGTGTAAAATAGTTCATAGACTCGCCTCACCTTACTGTTTTTGAACGGTTTAGAGCAAAACGATAATGTGAATTTTTTAAAATCATTATTAGATATTGTATGCTTTTAATAATTTCTATCTTTATTTATTTTTAATTATATTAGTGAAATTTTTATGTAAATTTAAAACGACAAATGTCATCCTGTTGTTGTACTCAATGTTGGAATACGTATTTATTGTGAGTTTTTTTAAAATAATATTTTATTGTCGGGCAATTATTATATACAACGTCTCATTTTATTATTATTTTCAGTTTTAGTAACAAAACTACTGATGAAGGGCATGCAAGCTCGAAACAGGTGTAACATGAGTACAGGGAAAATTATTACGGGCGATATAATAAAAATAAATTTGTTTTTTTTGAGTAAATTTCTCATTCTTGTGTAGATTTAAACACACAGTCTGAAGTATTATTAATGAGTAATGTCCATGTAGACGATACGAAATTACTAGCAGATCAAGTTTAATGGATTTATGTGTAACAAATAAATAAATACAAATAGAGCGTATATGAAAAAAGTTGACAAAACGAGTGTTTAAGATCGGTTACAACGCTACGAAATATCTCGCTACAGTAGCCAAGACAAAAATGTTTGAGTCTGTAAAAAATATTTTATTAAAATGAAGTTAGATTTTAATATTTTATCTTATAATTCAAATGAAAAATGATTTGAATTTTTATTTGAGGGAAATTGTCAACTGATTTTTGTGAACATTTCGGAAGCTTTTTATGATAAGCAGAAAAAAATAACACTTTTCAGTACATTTCTCAGCATTATGTTTTCGTATGTCTGAAAATTAGTGCTACTTGAAAATGTAATTGAAAGTAACTGACAGATGTTTTTTTTAATCAGAATATAAGAAAATGTGCGTCAGCGAAACCATTAAACACTGGTAATTAGCACTAATTGTGTATTTAATCAATTAGCTGGCCGCGTAAAACCTGAGAAGAAAGTATAATTTATTCGTGTTTTTTAATGAAAAAAGTGTCAGATCCTATAGTAAAAGGCTGACACTTGATCGTTTTTAACATTGTGGATTTTTTCGTGTTTTTTATTTTTGTTTTTAAGAAGTATTGTCTTTAAAAAAACATGTTAACTATTACTTCTGTGGTGAATGTTAAAGGATTAATATAGACTCAAATGTATTATAAGTAAACATGGAAACCGTTGGTAACGTTGTACATTGCAAGTGTGGAAACATTCGTATTTTGTTTACGAGTAAGAAGTTAGTTGAAGAATTAGCAAAATTTCTCATACACTTTTTATTCTAATGACACGTGTAGATAATTAACAAGTTGAATTGAATTTTCCCGTTGCCTGGAGCGAAATTTGATTTGGAGTTAACATTTAAAAAAAGAACAAGAAGACGTTATTTTAAAATCAGTGATCAGTATATATTTATGCGTAAAACTCGTTTGCTGCATTATAATAAGACAAAATGAAATTTTTAAATTTTTATTTATATAAAAACATCGTATTATTTGAGACATCCACACAAATTGAACCAATTTATACAACATCGGATAGGTTAATATATTTTTCGTACATAATCAGTTATCCGAACAACCCAAGTCCCTTATTGATTCGGATAAACGACGCTCACTGTATTTTCACTATGTTTTTTTTAGATACTCTAGATAGATTTTACAAAAAATATTTCTAGTATATAAAAACAAAAAAAACATTACTCTTAATTGTATTTCATGGCTTTGTAATTATGTTTTTAAACCATATTATTAAGAAAATTTACATGCAACTGCAGGCAACTGATGGTTGCCGAAATCCATTTAAAAATTAACTTAACGTTGTTTATTCGAAAAGACGCGGAGAGAGAGTTTACAGATTTCTATCAAAAATATTTCTAAACGATCTTGACGAAGTATACGGCGCTGTCGAATGGCTCGTCTTGTACTCGTGACGTCTCTTAGAGTTTTCAGTTTGCTTGAAAGTGAAGGGGGACTTCTCGTATACGAAATGAGTCTTCTTCTCAGACTACAAAAAGCACTTTTTTATGAAAGACGCACCTTCATTATGATATAGGACTAACTTATGACAACCGCCCATCAGGATGACAATCGCCAAAAGCGTCAGGTATCACCTCCTTTTATATCAATTGCGTGGGAATCTGGTCACATGTTCATCCTTCGTTTAGACTACAAAGGTTAGTTTCGCTGACGTCATGGAGTCACTTTCGCAACTAACTGGTAACTTTTCCATCCGGTTGTTGAAGAAGCCCGTTATTCGGTCCGTGTCGATGAGATGTTTTATTTAATTATTGTGCTAACATTTTTCGAAAATTAGATAAAACACTCTAACAATTGCTAAAAATTCGCGCCATATAACCACCAGGCTCACACATACATGATAACGTGTCAGGCCTATAAGGCAGCAGTTATTAGTAGCAGTATTAAATTAAGCATTAAATGTATTGATTTATATAAATTTTCTTTATTTTCATGTTTTTTTTTCATTTGCAAATTTTTCTAATTTTTGCAGAAACCATTTTCTAAGTTTTAAAATTAACTTCAACAAAAATTTTGTATGCTAATTAGAGGAGAGAGATACTGGAACGTGCGGGATTTCGTAATTAATTAATATTGATCAGTAGCTCTGTACACGGGATAGTTATGTAAGTCGTAATTTTTAAATACTTTGATTAAAGTATTTCTATGAAATCGTGTCTACTGATTTCTTCTTATAGGAATACATTTATGAGAGTTAATCTCTTATTTATTTAAATAATAAACACTTTAAATATAAACTTATGTCTGTTCTAGATTTAAAATTATACCTATGTTGTCATTATAATAATTTTACGAGAGTAGCACAGAATAACGATTTACGTAACGTTCAATTGCTGAACAACAACACTTTGCATAATCTACTAGGTCTTCCCTTACTGTAAAATCTTTATCGTATATTTTAAAACTATTTTGTTCGATTAACTCTTAATCTACTACTGTCTGTCATTTTATACCGTTCTTGGTCATTTTTCATGTTAATTTCAATATAAGTTGAATAGCAGAGGTTGCGATTAATAGCTTATATTTTTTGCAACGTTGTTACAAATTCAGTAATTTTTTAGTTCTTCACTGTTTTGAAACAATATTATTTTCCGTTTCCATATTTAACCAATAATCAATTCATTTATATTGTTTTGTAATGTTTTTTGCAAACAAGTGCGAATTAAGAGATGTTGATGTGTCAAAAATTACAGAAAATCGGAAAAGATTTGAATAAATTGAGGCAAGAGTGACAAATTATATGTTAATTATGAAGCTTTATACGCTTCCAGTAGTGAGATTAAAAACACATCTTTCTCTAGGAAATATATTCCGCAACGTGCTTGGTTTGTTTTCAATGTCATTATTTCCTATTAACTGTATTATTTTGGGACAGACTTTATTCGCAAAAACACACGTTTTGTCGCTATAAATAAGGTTACAATTAGCAACCGGACCATAGACTATAAGCCTACACGGCTAACGTAATAACCAGTGGCGTGCCGTGACATTTGATTACAGGGAAGCTGTGTTTCTGTAAGAAGCCGACTTTTAGGGGCAATCAGTTAATTGTGCGTCAGTGATGGTCTAGGGCAGTGTTTCCCAAACTTTTGACATCTGTGTACCCTTTGTATAATTTTTTTTAATGCTGAGTACCCCTCTTCAAAAATTGCATATACTTTAAATCAAAAACCAAAGATAACGAGGATATTCCATTTCTATATGCTGCTGCAATTGAAAAATCGAAAAAGCCAAAATAGAAGACTATGTGGAAAATATTGTTCCTAGATATAGCGATATGGACTTTAGGTTTCATTTTCGTCTTTCTAGAAGCACTGTCAAAGTAAGTCTCTGCTAAGAATTGTTAGTTGTAGTAACTAGCTACAGAAAAATTAGTTTATTCGGCAATTTTAGCTTTTTATTAATACTAAAGCACATAACAAACTTTTCCTGTTAGAAAAATCGCACAAAAGCTAAAAATACACACGCAGACATTGTAACAATTCAATGTGTAGATACTGGAGGTTTTTGTGTGACACTGTTGTCTTGGCCATAGGGTGGAGGAATACACAGAATCACAGCACCCGGCGAAACCGCTAAGAAGTAACGAAGTTTTTTATTATTTTTTTATGTTCGTAATCGAAAAACAGTAAACTGCTTGTTGCACCAGGAACAGCCGAAGCACGGTGCAGCGTGTACACCCAATAATTTATATTTGATAATTTGATAATTTATCTATAATAAATTGATTTTTTTATTATTGCTTTATTTTTTATATAATAAATGTGAATCATAATTTTATTATTTCATTACCTATTTAAATAACATTCAAACTTCACAATTAAATATGAAAACTCATTAATTTTTAACAGAAAACAAAATAAGAAACATGTCGATAAATCGATTCAATGTCGATGCTAAAACTAAACTAAAACTAAAACGCCCACTTGTCGTAAGGATTTTGCATATCTTTTGCAAAAATATTTAAATTTTCAAAGCCTACTATATTTCCTAATAATTTTTAAAATTCCAAGCATTAATAGTTTCTTAAAATTGCTTTGGAATAAAAGAAGTAAATACTGCGGTGTAAGTAGCATATTTACATTTATTTCTTCTGTACTAACAAAGTTGTATGTAGGAAGAAATACAAAATAAATAAATAAAAACTAAATAAGAAAACTTTATCTTTCTTATTTCACTTTTCAATACGATATTCGGATTATACATCAATTTTCTTTTTATTATATTCTGAAGGAAATTTTGCATAATTTGGCGGCCCCGGCAAACTTCTTATGGACCCCCAGGGGCCGCGGCCCCCTGTTAAGAATCACTGGTCTAGGGTCCATTCGTATTCATTTGTTCGATAAGCCAGTAAAAACTGTAGACTTCTCTAAATGTATTTTTAATATCACAATTACATTCTGAATCGCTAGCCACGATATAAAGGCTAAAATTAAAAAGAAATTATAAAAACTTACTTGGTGAAATAAAATGTGCGATGGATATACATACCTGGTACAATGTATTGTTCGATTGTATTAATATACTTTTAAAGAAAATTATAATTAAAATATAGCTTTGTAAAGAAACGTACATAAAAATAACATAAAATATTCTTTACTTTTTAAATCTTAAAACAATCCACTCAGTCAAATATCTTGATACGAGTAGCTAATGGATGGAACTAGTGACGGTCCAGGTAGAGTGTGTGCGTGCCAAATCCCGAGGGTGCCGATACCGGTCAATGTCAAATGCCTCTTTTGTCGCATCACTAGTATATCTCAAAGGACGCCACGGGGCTGTTGTAAATTTTAAACGTTTCTCCCCGTAGCTGTAAAAATCTAACTATGTTAAACTTAATAGTAATTCGTTTTCTAACTAATTCGTTTTAATACCAGGTGTACACGGAAATCAGTTTCCCACTGTACTGAGCGAGTGATTGGTTCTGTTAAGCTTTTGTTGAAGTGAAATTCTAGCTCTTTCAACAGGATTTTATTTATGTCCCCATTCCCTAATCTCTTAATTATTTAGTCACTTTTTAAGTAGAAATAAGTCGAAACCAGTTACTTTGTACCTGAATATCTGTAGTCTTGAGAAAACAGTGGAAAGACAAATTTTTATGACAACGGATATATAAATCGTAAATTTAAGGAAAATAAATTCTAGAGCTTTTTTTTGTACCATTGTATGTACTGTACGTCTCATTCATTAAATTTGGTTGTAAATGATGCTGCCAAAGTAACAGTTAATTTTTAACACTGTACTAGAATTGTACACGTTTTTTCTGCATCCCCTTACAGATGGGACATACTAAATCGTAATATCACCGGTTTAACATTGAAATCCGTAAGTAATATAAGATGGAAGAGCGGAATAAACGCAGAATAAACATATCAAATATTTTAATGGATTTTTTTAAACTCCTGTCAACTATACAGAACTATCATAAAAACGTGCCAGTAAACTCCTATCGGTTGGGTTGTTATAAATCTAGTCTAGAGTGGGCAACCCTTTTTATAACATGGGCCAGAATAAATTTTACGTTTTTTTTCGCGCCGTAGTAGTTAATTGACGCCTTCTTGTGACTCGTAATTTTTTTAGTCTGCAAATATGAAATAAATAAATAAAAAGTTAATTACTACATTTATATTTTTTATCGTTTTCGAAAATTACAAAGAATTGGAAATAATCTATTAAAGATCTCGCGGGCCGGATAGAAACTTTTCGCCAGCCGTAGCTGGCCCGCGGGTTGCCCGCCGTTGATCTAGTCTGCTCATGATTCACATAATCGGGCGAGGGTGGCCGAATATCTAGCAGGCGGCTAACAGCCCACAACCGCTCCGGGATATAAAGTCGCGTACTCTTTACGCGTGTGTCGCTTCTACCAGCTAAACCGGGTGAGGTTGGTGCTCTGTAAACCGCATGTGCTAATGCCTATATAATCTGGCTGATTAGAAACTTACCCGTTTTCGACATTCCTTCCGCCACCGAATTATTCGAATATACAATAGCAATCTTATCGTTTTTTTCACATGTAGTATAGAAATTTGTAAAAGATACATAATGCAGTTATAATAAAATATTCATTTTAATTAATTCAAAGTACGTTAAAATATGAAAATTTATATTTTATAAAATACAAGGGAAGGTCATTGGAAGGTGGAATCGGCGCTTCCATCGCTTCCAATGACGGCACGCCACTGGTAATAACGTTTATACCCGTTAAATCCAGAAAGTGTCACGAAAGGTTTTCCAGAATTATTCTCTAATTAACAGTGGTTTTTGAAAAAAGTTTTCTTACAATGCATTCATTGTTTATTATCAAAAGCGTACGTTCGTAATTATTATTTTTATTATTAGTAATTTGATTAATCGTCTTTCCTTCTGTTTCAAAGATTCGGTAGATCGGTTTCAATTCGTAGTTCAATCTTTTCATTAGTTATGTTATTTAAACCACATTCCAGATTACCTGAATAATTAATTTCGGTTCTTACATTTACAAAACTCCATAAATTATGGTATATTAACCGTTTATTACTGGTGTGAATTGTTGGAAATGTTGGGTTTTTGTCTAATGTATTAATACTTATCGTTATAATAGTAACTGATAAAAATTAATATTTTAAAATACTTCTAACTTAACACTGTTTTATTTTATTTTATTTTATTTTTATTATTTCCTAGCTATTAAGCTCTAAACAGTTCTTTCACTTTTTTAATTATATTATTATACCTATAATAAATTGTTCTCTCTTAAATCGTATAATCATAAATTATAATTAAAATATGCATTTATTTCTATTCTATCAATGCCTTGTTCACATTATTGTTAATTAGTTTAATATTGCTCTAGAGAAGCGAGTGTTACGTAAATTGAAAATATTCCGAGACTTGCGTAAGTGCATTCCAATAACAATGCGTTTATCAAATTGAATACGAACTAGTAATAAATTTTGCATTAAATTCTCTTTACTGTTTTATAATAAAATTTATTGTTACATTCAATTTTCTATTACTGTTTATTTAAGCAATGAATTCAATAAGTCAGATTAAATACGAATACTTTAGTAAATAGGCAAAATTACAACTTATGTAAAAGTCATATCTTTTGGTTATCCAATTCATAATTAATATTAATTACAGATCAATTCACGTTTTTTAATTTGTCTACGTACTCTATGTTTACAATAATTGCAGTGTCATTATTTCCTTATAATTTATCATTTTGCAACTCTGTGTACAAGTGGCAAAGCCGATGTTGTCATCAAGCCGAAATTTCAAAACATTATCTCTTGTCCAAGATATTTCAGGCGAAGATTTATCACTTAAATTCACGGTCCAATTAAAATATCTGAAAAAGTCGTGCTATGTATCAATCGAGTTAACGATTTCTGACTTGCATTAATGTCTACGACAAATTAAATTTAGATTTAAACCAGGCATTTAACATTAACGGTGCCGTGACAACATCAATTATTCAAAACACACATCTGTGTTCTGTGCGCTAACATATGGAAGTTATAAGAGTTTCTTCAGGTTTTTGACGATTTACGCGAGGGATGTGCAAGTACTAATTCTAACATGCGAGTTTCAAACTGATATAATGAGAACGTCAAAAGCATGTTACCAAAAAAGTATTTTCGTGTAAAGTAAACACACCTAACCCTACTCGAGGAGCTAAGATTTGATCTCCCAGATAACAACTACAATTCATCGTAATATCACTTTGATTCGAATAATTAAATAAAATAAATTTATTGCAATTAGAGAGTAAATTATTTATTGAAACATACGCCATATTATACTGTCGACTTAAACAATCGTTTACAGTGTTTCGACATTTTATATTATTTTAACGAGAGTTCCATTTAATATTATTTTTAACATGAATATTAATTTAATTTCGACAATAAACATTTATATTTTTTCATCTATTAATATACAATTATATAAAAATTGAATGAATGAAAATTTTTTAAAATTTTATGTTTATTTTAATTATATTGAATGCTGTATAAGCTGAATCAGGCTGTAGAAAATGTCTAATTTATTATAAAATAATATTAAAATTTATTCATCTTTCGAGATTATATAAAGTTAATTACTTATTTTAATATTAAACAGTTAGACATGTTATAAATGTAATAACTTATTTACTGGAGTGCGTGCATGAATATATTTAAATGATAAATGTATTATAGTATACTAAATCTCTGAAATTAAATGTAATAAAATTCTGAATGGTCGAAATTGAAATTTTACGACTTTATATTCATCTGCAAGCGCAAGTAGACTTTTCTAATAAAAATTTTCCATTTGGTTATTGTTTTCTCCAATAACTCATTGGCATATCCATGGAAACTTTGCTGCAGTGACAGTCAATATCGTGGTTGCAAGAGGTTTTACGTCTTTTAAATGTAGTCGAAATATAGCAGTAAATGCACGATGAACTGTATTATTAATTACAAGCAAAAAGTTTGACTTTATATTCGTATATAATCCATTCTCTTTTGACGAAATGGTGTGTATGGGTTATTTGTTGGCTTTTTATATGAACTCTATCTCAGCTTTTGGATTGTGCATGGTAAAACGGTGTTCATGTGTTCCGAATGATACTGATCAGAAGGGACGCTTTACATCTTTGTTCTTTCGAATCTACACGCATTTCGTAGAGTTTTTTCTCTGGTTGGTCAATATTCTGTTCTTGATAAGGTTAATTGATGGCAACCTTTACGGTTTACGAGTTAACAATATGTACAAGGAAGATGCTTTCAAAGAATCAATACTAAATGCATTAATATCCAGTTATCTGTCAATCCAATACAGCATTCTAAAGAGGCGACAAATTCCTGTTCATTGTGTGTTAAGTTCCTACAAAGGGGAACAAAACAAATTTGAAAAAATGGATAAATATTTCCTTATTATATTGCTGTTCACTTTCGTCTTAGCCATAATTACAAATGCAGTGGCAGAAATAATATTGTACACGGAAATAAAAACACAGAATGGAACAGATACCGAAGCGTTTATTGTCGCTGTTCTACATGGGTTGCATTATCTGTACACCGTTTGTCACATTGTAGGAGTCGGTGTTGGCGGCGTATTAATAGTGTATATTCTACACCAAAGATTGGTTAAAATGTCTGGAGAAATAGCTGAGTTGAATATCAAGCAACGATTCTTGCGACAGAAATTGGAGAGTATCATCCAAAAACACGTTGAAGTTTGGCAATTTATCGACACATTGAATGAAGAATTAAGCGAGTTGATTTGTCTCAATTACACATTTTACGTGTATTTATGCTGCTTTTTTTTGTATGAAGCATTGTTTGTTGACATGGAGTTTGATATGAAAGTGGGTACGGCAATTCTTTCCGGGGTGATTACTACTGCAGTTATTGTAAGCAGTTGGTGTCTTTCTGTCATTACAGTATCAGTAAGTAAATAAAGTTGTATGTGACGTAAAAAGTTTTGTTTAAAATTTTAAGTCGTTTAAATTAAAACGTATGAAACAGTTGAAAGTTAAGTTTTAACAAATTTTAAATAACTAATTGAAAATATATAATTAGTTGTTTAAAAAAATTATGTGCTATCATGTATTTAGTACTTTTAATTCTATAATGCGTAAAAGACACCGAAGGAAAATTATAACAATACACGTTTGTTGATCTTAACTATTAACTTAATTTTAACAAACTAAAATTAAAATTTACTTAACTTTACTTTTTGAATACAGATTTTAGTGTATTGTGCTGTAATTTCAGCAGTTGCAATTTTTTGTAACAACAGCAAACTGTAATGCAATACTTTCAGTCAATTTTATGTTTAATACCTTCTACATTTAATTTATTGGTTAAATTGCACCTAGGTAGTTGAAGATTACGGATAGCAACATAGGGAATTTTTTTTTACCATATATTCTAGACGGCGACAGGGAATTTTTTTTCTACCCTACGTTATAGACGGTGACGGGGAATTTTTTTTCTACCTTACATTATAGACGGCGACGAGGAATTTTTTTTTATTTTATATTATAGACGGCGACGGGGAATTTTTCTTTCTACCGTACATGTAGACGTCGACAGGGAGATTATTTCTACCCTGCGTTCTATAATAATAAGAATACTAAAAAGTACAAATAACAAAAAATAGGATAACTTACTTTGTTACCGAGCTTTTCCCCTTTTTCCACGTTTCCCATCGACTGAACTTGACTCTTCGGTACGTGATGAGACAGGCTCTTCCCTTTCGTTTTGACACTTTTCTTTTATTTTTCACTTATGTCTTGTGTTTTCTTATGCTTTTTTTGCTGACATTAGGTGAGGGAGCAACCGGAAACTAATCTCCGGATTTTTCCAACTAGGTATTATTCCGTGACTGGGATGTATTCGACCAGTCTCCACCTGCCTTTTTAGATAAAAAACCAGAAAAAATTGCCGAATTACTCGTCGTGCACTCTAAACCAATATAGTGCCATACGAATTTCAGAAGATTCGCCCGTGACACATTGTCGCCACATTTCCCTTTGAACGTTCCTTTGAAAGCCGAACTATTCCGCCAAGATTTTCAGTAACGCATCACGCACGATTTCGGGTCGCTGCGATAACTCGATTTGCATGTTTGGCCACATTTCTGGCAAACTCCCTCGGTGTGTTAAAGGCCCAGTTTTACGGCAAATCTCAGTTCGCCATTGATTCTTTTGTCTGATCCTAGTACAAAAAGCCTCTGCTTCGATTAACTGATAAAAACGTCACCTAGTACACTCTTTCCGAAATTCGTTTGATTCTAAATCGCAATTAAACATGACTAACTTGTGAAACATATCCAAAAATCGCAAAAATCGCTCAGCCAATTTTTTTCCAATATATAAATTCCAATCGCTTAAATTCACTAGGAAAATTACTATTATTATTAATTGCCTTATGATAATGGGGAAAAAATTCCGAAAGTATCCAAACGTCGAAATAATATCTTTTCGCACAATACAACACGAACACTCCACTTTCGGGAAAAAACAAAATTTGCATAATTACCGATCAATCACGTTAAAGCGCCTTCTACGGATTTCATTACTCGATAATGTATCTTCGTTTGAGATTAACGTAGGAGGAGTTCGAATCACCTCCGATAATCTCTTGCGACTCCGTTTCGAGGTTACAGGGAACAAGCGCCCACGTCGAATGTAGGGTAGAAAAAAATTCCCCGTCGCCGTGTAGAATGTAAAGAAATAAATTTCTTCATTGCAGTCTAGAATTTCCCCGTCGCCATCGAGAATGTAGGGTAGAAAAAATTTCCCTGTCACCATCCGCCATCTTGGACTACCTAGGTGCATTTTAACCAAATTATTTTATAGACAACTCGAATTACTAAATACACAAACTGCAATTTAAAAAATATATTCAAAAAATAAATAATATAGTTGTAAGTCTGATAATATTTTGTATTTTGCTTTTGAATAATTAACTATTTCGATTTTAGATGTACGACAACTTCGTGTCCATCGAGAGACTTTCACCGGCAGATCTCCCGTTGACTTTTAAGCTTAAGGTATTTTTTTAGATTCTTAACTTTCTTACGAATTGTGTGCTAGATGAAAAATCTTAAATCTTGCTGCATATTTAGAATAATATATTATGAAAATTAACATTGAGCTTGCAAATTTGTACAATTAATCAATAAGGTGTAAATACAACTGAACTACACCAAATGCTTGCTGAGGGAATTGTTTATTCGACTAATTTTCACATGTTATACATTAATTCTTAAACGTTTTTTTCAGACTTGTAATTTGAAATGTAAATCAAATAGATGTCTTAGGTAGCATCGTTTGGTGCATTACAGTTGTTTTTCCTGTGTACTGAGTGCGACTTATAAAATAAGCTGTTACAAACACTAAGAATTCTGTTTATATTTAATTAATAATAAATAACGTTCCTAGAAGTACGTTTTGTGGAGCTCTTCCGAATTTTAGACTATTTTCAACTACAAAATATTTTTGATAACGCATTATATTTACGTTATAGTAATATAACGTAAATAATAATTTTGTGTATACTTTTCTATACAAATCACAATTCATATTGAAAATATTTTTCAACAATTTAAACACTGTTTAAAATGCATTATTCACAGTTATATTGCTAGTTTTTGCTTTAATAAATCTTGGTAAATAATATTAATTTTGAAAAATTTGTTTTTTTTAATCGAAGAACACAGTCGTCTGTTTTTATGTAATCTATATATATAATCGAGACGAGTTGATATAATAATAATAATAATAATAATAATAATAATAATAACTCTCCCGTGGTCACCACCTGGTCGTGGTGGGAGAGCCCAGTAATTTTACTGATCCATAGGGCAATGCAGGCTGGAGCATAAGCTCCTGGTAGGGACACCCATGCCAGTAAGGTCTATGGGGAGAAATGAAGCTAAGAGTGACCACGCCCACATTCTGTGGAGATATTCATCATGGTAATAACTAGATCAAAGTGTGATACCGGCTCGGACGTCGCCCGGGTTAACAAGGTCCGCGTTCGTGGGTTAGGCAGAGGCTCACGTTCGAAAAATAGGTCACAGTCTCCCTTGGTTACCGGTGGCGAAAGCAGCACCGGCCCAAGCATGGCTACTGCAATGCCCTCAACAGATGTGAGGAACCAACCCAGCCTTGGTGTTTCTGTGGCAATGCATCCACAGACCACAAAGGCTGGAAAACCACGCCAACGGATGAAATGGACAGTAGAAATGAACGAGTTTATCATCCGTACTTATTACACCATCACAAAACTCGAAACAAACATGACAGCATACAGACAACAACTACACCATAGATTCACACAACAGTATCCTCATCTCACTGTCACCGAACAAAGGGTTGTTGATCAAAAAAGAACAATTATACACAACAACCTTATTCCACAAACAACACTTGAACTTATCAAACAACAGGTTGCTGATCAAATACATCAACAGACAGAAACATCTAACATTAATGAAGATCATGTAACCTGTCAGGATAATCCAGCAACAAGCATTGATAATAACACACATACAACAATTACCACTAATGATACTACAGACACTTCCTCATCCATCACTGATA
Organism: Centruroides vittatus; assembly: GCF_030686945.1. Classification (NCBI taxonomy): domain Eukaryota; kingdom Metazoa; phylum Arthropoda; class Arachnida; order Scorpiones; family Buthidae; genus Centruroides; species Centruroides vittatus. The sequence goes on along the minus strand of NW_027120947.1, from coordinate 75,428 downwards.
ACATAGACTTGGATTTAGTTAATACGCTCTCACTTATATTTCAGGAAACACTCACTAAATATACAGGTACAGATCCCACACAACGACCACGAATACCAAAAATCAACACGTCAAAGGAAGTAGGAAAAACACTAAATTATGTAAACACTCACTTAATACCACACTACATTCATTCAATTTCTACACTCGCAGACATTCATACATTAGTTTATGCTGGGGCAGTCACAGTAGTGACACACCATGGACTGAAAGTACAATCACAGACAAATACACAGAAAACACAATTCTATCACAAGCCTGCCTGGCAGAGAAGAATAGAAACACAAATAAATGACATTAGACAGCAATTAGGCAGGCTAACACAATACACTAAAAACAACATAACACCCAAATTAAGGAAACAGCTCAAAAACATTTTCAAGAAAATAAAAAACACACACAAAACATGAACATCACAACACACGCATTGCAGAATACATTGATACACTAAAACAAAAACTTGCTGCCAAAGCACGTAGACTCAAACGATACAAAACATGTACACTACGAAAACAACAAAATAAATTATTTACAAACAATGAAAAACTCTTTTACAGACAAATTAATAACAAAGCAAACACTGATACACAGCACAGTGGCACACCAACAGAAGAAGAACTCACAACATATTGGTCTTCTCTTTGGTCCAGTGCTGTCACGCACAATGCTGATGCAGGCTGGATCGAGGAGGAGAACAGAAACTTGCACAACATACCAACTATGCCCTGTGTTGAAATAAACATACATGATTTCCAATACACTGTTAACAGAACACACAACTGGAAGACACCTGGTGTAGACAACATTCACAATTTCTGGTACAAAAAGTTTACATCACTGCACCAGGAACTAGCTAAACATCTAACACACATCATCATCAATCCACAAGACATGCCAAATTTTCTTACTCAGGGCATCACCTACATGAAACCTAAAAACAACAATACCACAGACCCCACACAATACAGACCAATTACATGTCTTCCAACACTCTACAAATTATTGACATCCTGTATTGCAAACAAAATATACAAACATGTTGAAGAACACGACATTCTAACAGAACAACAAAAAGGTTGTCGTAGAAACCACAGGGGATGCAAAGAACAGTTACTCATAGATTCAGTCATTCTACGGCAAGCACACAGACAACACAGAAACATACACATGGCATATATAGACTACAGAAAAGCATTCGACAGTGTTCCACACAGTTGGCTGCTACATATCCTACACATGTACAAAATACATCCATCACTCATTGCATTCTTTCAAAACACTATGCAGCACTGGAGAACAACACTACATCTCAGGGCCCATAACACTTCCATACAAACAAACCAAATTTTTATTAGGCGAGGAATTTTTCAAGGAGATTCCTTGAGTCCTCTCTGGTTCTGCTTAGCCCTGAACCCATTATCCAACATGTTAAACAACACGCAATATGGTTACAATATCAGACACACAAAAACAACACAGTATACACTGTCACATCTCATGTACATGGATGACATAAAACTTTATGCATCCACACAAAAACAACTTCATCAACTCCTACAAATCACACATTCATACACCAAGGACATACAAATGGAATTTGGCCTAGATAAATGCAAAACAGTTCACATAGAAAAAGGAATCCTGAAGAAAGAAGATTTTGCACTTGGAAATGGAGACGTTATTGAATCCATGGAAGAGGGCGAGTTCTACAAGTATTTAGGATTCCAACAGGCCAAACTAACAGAACATACACAAATAAAGCAAAGATTAATTAAAGAATACCAAAGTAGGTTAAATGCTATTCTCAGAACACAATTAAATGCAAAACACACAGTTAAAGCAATAAACACATATGTCATCCCAGTACTCACATATTCTTTTGGAGTTATACATTGGACTCACACTGATCTTGAGCAACTCCAAAGGAAAACAAGAACAACACTTACTAAGCATAAACAACATCATCCTAAATCCGCCACAGAAAGATTAACCCTTCCACGTAAAGATGGCGGACGTGGCCTGATTGACATAGTTAACCTTCACTACAAACAAATACAGTCACTGCGAGAGTTTTTCTACAAAAAACAAGAAACATCACAATTACATAAAGCAGTAACTCTAGCAGACTCGAATAACACACCATTAAACTTACACTCACATCATATGGACACAACACAACATATAAAAAGCATAGACACCATTAAGCAATCGTGGGCTCGAAAGGCACTCCATGGCAGGCATCCTTACGATCTGGCCCAGGATTTTGTTGACAAAACTGCGTCAAACAGCTGGTTAGCTCGGGGATGCCTCTTTGGGGAGACGGAAGGATTCATGATTGCCATACAGGATCAGGTCATAAATACTAAAAACTACAGAAAACACATACTCAAAGATGCAACACTCACAAATGACACATGCAGAAAATGTCACATCATGCCAGAAACTATACAACACATCACCTCTGGTTGCAAGCTCTTGGCACAGACAGATTATTTACACAGACATAATCAAGTAGCAAATATAATACACCAAGAGCTTGCAAAGAAACACAAATTAGCAGACATCCACGAACCATACTACAAATACATTCCACAGACAGTATTGGAAAACAACACGCACAAAATGTACTACGACAGAGCCATAATCACAGATAAAACAATTTACCACAACAGACCAGACATCACACTCATTGACAAACACAATAAAATCACATACATTATAGACATATCCATTCCAAACACTCACAATATACAAAACGCATGCACTGAAAAAATTAGCAAGTACACAGAACTCGCCCAGGAAATAAGGCATCTGTGGAGGATGGATGGGGTGCTTATTGTACCTGTTGTTCTCTCCTCTACAGGTGTCATACCACACACACTACACAAAAGCCTGGGCACATTAGAATTGAATAGAAACACATACATCACTCTACAGAAGGCCACTATATTGAATACATGTCATATTGTGAGAAAATTCCTGAATACAGACACACACACTGATACACTTCTTTAATTTCTGTTTTGGTTACTATGCCTTGACTTTGGTCCGGCATAGTACTTAGCCACCGGTGTTAACCGAGTATATCTAACTTTAACCCATCATAATAATAATATAATAATAATAATCAGCGCAGAGCCCAAACGGTTAGGAGTTGAAAGTTGAAATTTGGTACACAGTTATGGGTACATCACGAAAACGCACACTAAGAAGGGATTTTTTCGATATTTCTCCCCACGGGGGAGAGGACAGGATTAAGTCTTAACACTTCCACCAACAATAAAAGTGTTAAGTAACAATGGAAGTGTGAAGCAACAATGGAAAAATAAAGTAATAATGGAAGTGTCAACAATGGAAGTGTTAACAATGGAAGTGTTACGTAACAAAGGAAATGTTAAGAGCCCATCAACAGACAGAACATCTAACATTAATGAAGATTACGTAACCTGTCAGGATAATCCAGCAACAAGCATTGATAATAACACACAAACAACAATTACCACTAATGATACTACAGACACTTCCTCGTCAATCACTGATAACATAGACATGGATTTAGTTAATACGCTCTCACTTATATTTCAGGAAACACTCACTAAATATACAGGCACAGATCCCACACAACGACCACGAATACCAAAAATCAACACGTCAAAGGAAGTAGGAAAAACACTAAATATGTAAACACTCACTTACTACCACACTACATTCATTCAATTTCTACACTCGCAGACATTCATACATTAGTTTATGCTGGGGCAGTCACAGTAGTGACACATCATGGACTGAAAGTACAGTCACAGACAAATACACAGAAAACACAATACTATCACAAGCCTGCCTGGCAGAGAAGAATAGAAATACAAATAAATGACATTAGACAGCAATTAGGCAGGCTGACACAATACACTAAAAGCAACATAACACCCAAATTAAGGAAACAGCTCAAAAACATTTTCAAAAAAATAAAAACACACACAAAACATGAACATCACAACACACGCATTACAGAATACATTGATACACTAAAACAAAAACTTGCTGCCAAAGCACGTAGACTCAAACGATACAAAACATGTACACTACGAAAACAACAAAATAAATTATTTACAAACAATGAAAAACTCTTTTACAGACAAATTAATAACAAAGCAAACACTGATACACAGCACAGTGGCACACCAACAGAAGAAGAACTCACAACTTATTGGTCTTCTCTTTGGTCCAGTGCTGTCACGCACAATGCTGATGCAGGCTGGATCGAGGAGGAGAACAGAAACTTGCACAACATACCAACTATGCCCTGTGCTGAAATAAACATACATGATTTCCAATACACTGTTAACAGAACACACAACTGAAAGACACCTGGTGTAGACAACATTCACAATTTCTGGTACAAAAAGTTTACATCACTGCACCAGGAACTAGCTAAACACCTAACACACATCATCATCAATCCACAAGACATGCCAAATTTTCTTACTCAGGGCATCACCTACATGAAACCTAAAAACAACAATACCAACAGACCCCACACAATACAGACTAATTACATGTCTTCCAACACTCTACAAATTATTGACATCCTGTATCGCAAACAAAATATACAAACATATTGAAAAACACGACATTCTCACGGAACAACAAAAAGGTTGCCGTAGAAATCACAGGGGTTGCAAAGAACAGTTACTCATAGATTCAGTCATTCTACGGCAAGCACACAAACAACACAGAAACATACACATGGCATATATAGACTACAGAAAAGCATTCGACAGTGTTCCACACAGTTGGCTGCTACATATTCTACACATGTACAAAATACATCCATCACTCATTGCATTCTTTCAAAACACTATGCAGCACTGGAGAACAACACTACATCTCAGGGTTCATAACACTTCCATACAAACAAACCAAATTTTTATTAGGCGAGGAATTTTTCAAGGAGATTCCTTGAGTTTTCTCTGGTTCTGCCTAGCCTTGAACCCATTATCCAACATGTTAAACAACACGCAATATGGTTACAATATCAGACATGAAAAAACAACACAGTATACACTGTCACATCTCATGTACATGGATGACATAAAACTTTATGCATCCACACAAAAACAACTTTGTCAACTCCTACAAATCACACATTCATACACCAAGGACATACAAATAGAATTTGGCCTAGATAAATGCAAAACACTTCACATAGAAAAAGGAATCCTCGAAGAAAGAAGATTTTGCGCTTGGAAATGGAGACGTTATTGAATCCATGGAAGAGGGTGAGTTCTACAAGTATTTAGGATTCCAACAGGCCAAACTAACAGAACATACACAAATAAAGCAAAGATTAATTAAAGAATACCAAAGTAGGTTAAATGCTATTCTCAGAACAGAGTTAAATGCAAAACATACAGTCAAAGCAATAAACACATATGTCATTCCAGTACTCACATATTCTTTTGGAGTTATACATTGGACTCACACAGATCTTGAGCAACTTCAAAGGAAAACAAGAACTACACTTACTAAGCATAAACAACATCATCCTAAATCTGCTATAGAAAGACTTAACCTTTCCACGTAAAGATGGCGGACGTGGCCTGATTGACATAGTTAACCTTCACTACAAACAAATACAGTCACTGCGAGAGTTTTTCTACAAAAAACAAGAAACATCACAATTACATAAAGCAGTAACTCTAGCAGACTCGAATAACACACCATTAAACTTACACTCACATCATATGGACACAACACAACATATAAAAAGCATAGACACCATTAAGCAATCGTGGGCTCGAAAGGCACTCCATGGCAGGCATCCTTATGATCTGGCCCAGGATTTTGTTGACAAAACTGCGTCAAACAGCTGGTTAGCACGGGGATGCCTCTTTGGGGAGACGGAAGGATTCATGATTGCCATACAGGATCAGGTCATAAATACTAAAAACTACAGAAAACACATACTCAAAGATGCAACACTCACAAATGACACATGCAGAAAATGTCACATCATGCCAGAAACTATACAACACATCACCTCTGGTTGCAAGCTCTTGGCACAGACAGATTATTTACACAGACATAATCAAGTAGCAAATATAATACACCAAGAGCTTGCAAAAGAAACACAAATTAGTAGACATCCACAAACCATACTACAAATACATCCACAGACAGTATTGGAAAACAACACGCACAAAATGTACTACGACAGAGCCATAATCACAGATAAAACAATTTACCACAACAGAGCAGACATCACACTCATTGACAAACACAATAAAATTACATACATTATAGACATATCCATTCCAAACACTCATGTGGGTACCGAGGAGGGTCGACGAGGTCAGACCTCTGTTTAATTTCGGCAACAAGTCGGAGGGACTTGCCCACGTGTCAGAGATGGCTTATTTATCGGTAGGAATCCCGTAAAAACGGAACTTTGTTCATCCGGTCGAGTGTAGGAGGGAAAGTGGAGTCGTGGTAAGACGATAAGCGAATATTCGAGCAAACAAGACACCATTTAACAGGTTAACAACGATTTAATAGTAAACAAAGTATACGTTACAAAAATCTGACATTAAAAGGGGTGATATATATATATATAATATAGTTCTATATATCCCTATCACGCGACGGGAGAGAGAGTTCACATAAGTGGGTTCCATACCTCTGGGACAATCAGTAATTCAAATATGCTGTTCGTCACGATGATCGAATATTCCTTTCTAGGGAAGGTTCGATGGCACTTACGGCACAATAGTCAAATATATTCTCGCGACTCGATCTTAATCGATGAAAGACTCTCCACACAGAGGGAGGAAGGGAGCCGCTTATACATCTTTTTCTGCTGGGAATTTTTGTCACGTGCAGGTGCTTAGGCCATAGGTGTTCCCGGGATTGGAAACAATACGGCGAATTCGGACGCTAACTATAAACTTAAGTTGCAAGATGATCTGTACGCAGCATAGGAACAATGGATAGTTGATAGTTATACGGCCGGGGACGCATATTTTCTCGTCCGGGACCGTTTTTAGGCAGGCTGTTTACATCCAAGTCAGTTTTTTGACGGGATATTTATAATAGAAGAATTTTCGATTCGATATAGGGATTCATTTTACTATAATTCGTATTATATTCGGATTATATCCGGATATAAGAAAGGGGTAATTATTAATTCGAATATAATATATTACAACTTTCGTTCCAGAGGATTTCCAGATCTCACACTCACAATATACAAAACGCATGCACTGAAAAATTTAGCAAGTACACAGAACTCGCCCAGGAAATAAGGCATCTGTGGAGGATGGATAGGGTGCTTATTGTACCTGTTGTTTCTCTCCTCTACAGGTGTCATACCACACACACTACACAAAAGCCTGGGCACATTACAATTGAATAGAAACGCATACATCACACTACAGAAGGCCACTATATTGAATACATGTCATATTGTGAGAAAATTCCTGAATACAGACACACACACTGATACACTTCTTTAATTTCTGTTTTGGTTACTATGCCTTGACTTTGGTCCGGCATAGTACACAGCCACCGGTGTTAACCGAGTATATCTTACTTAACCCATCATAATAATCAGCGCAGAGCCCAAACGGTTAGGAGTTGAAAGTTGAAATTTGGTACGCAGTTAGGGTACGTCACGAGAACGCACACTAAGAAGGGATTTTTCGAAATTCCTCCCCACGGGGGAAAGGGACAGGATTAAGTCTTAACACTTCCACCAACAATAAATGTGTTAAGTAACAATGGAAGTGTGAAGCAACAATGGAAGAATGAAGTAATAATGGAAGTGTCAACAATGGACGTGTTACGTAACAATGGAAATGTTAAGAGCGCAAACGGTTAAGAGTAGAAAGTTGAAATTTGGTACATAGTTACGGTACGTCACAAAAACGCACACTAAGAAGGGATTTTTCGAAATTTCTCCCCACGGGAAAGAGGGACAGGATTAAGTCTTAACACTTCCACCAACAATAAAAGTGTTAAGTAACAATGGAAGTGTGAAGCAACAATGAAAGAATGAAGTGATAATGGAAGTGTCAACAATGGAAGTGTTAACAATAAAAGTGTTACGTAACAATGGAAATGTTAAGAGCGCAAACGGTTAAGAGTAGAAAGTTGAAATTTGGTACATAGTTACGGTACGTCACAAAAACGCACACTAAGAAAAGATTTTTCGAAATTTTTCCCCACGGGGGAGAGGGACAGGATTAAGGCTTAACACTTCCATCAACAATGGAAGTTTTAACTATCAATAGAAGTGTTAAGTAACAATGGAGCACAAGAGAAGGCGACGTGCAAGATTTACGGGCGCTGGAGGAAAAAAAAAAAAAGTAATATGTTAGAACATATTCGATTTTCAAATTTAAACAGATTAATTCGGTTTTTCTCGACTTTTCTTCTTTACAACATTCGATGAAAATCGAACGATATAATCAGAACACGTCGTGAAAATCGAACAATATTACAATATTCGATTTTCAAATTCGATCTTTTATTAAAAATATTTAGTTTGTTGATGAAATTACTCTTTTTTTCTGTGACTATAACGTAATAATCTTAATCTTCGCTATCATTACTTTTGCCTGAGCAACGCCGGGCCTATCTGCTATTTGTTAAATAAAATCAATATAATATTCATGAATTCATCATAATTCAACTGTAATCTTTTGCAGTTGACTTCGTTTGTCAAGAGATTTACGAAGTTTCCTTTGGGATTTACAATCGGAGGGTTTTTCTACGTGAAAGAAGACTTTGTCATAAAGGTAAATGTCATTTTGTATTAACCCCGAAGCAGTTATTAATACGGCTGTGTTTTTTTCATTTCAGATAATAGAAACGTTACATTCGATATTTACAACATTGATAGAACTAACTGGTGTTATGGAAGAAAAAAAACGCTGTGTTGTAAAGTCTGTCTCCAATTCCTCGCTTTTTGATTTATTAAACAGTTCACGTTAGCAGACAAGTTTTCAAAGTTCGTATCTATCGGTATAATTGTAAGGTAAAGTTAAAATTTGTTTATTGCTGCACTTGATTAAAAATCTAAACACTGATGCATTGATTTAAGTGTTGGAATGTTCAATTACATGCAAGATAACGACATTTTATAAATTCTGTTTCATTTTTTATTCTATTGCGTAGTGTTTGGCTTTTCGTTTGTCATATGCTTAGTGATTTTACACCTAATATTTATATATGTAATTGATGGTGAATCGGGGCTTATGATAGCAGTGTAAGCTCTATTTGCTTTGTAGGCTGTGGTTATAAAACACTAGATGAAGTTTCATTACGATGTTTTTTGTAGTCGGTAGTTGCGCGTAATCACGTAACTGTAGACAGTGTTTTAAGACTATTTTTTTTTCTAGACACAAATCATTCTGGAAAAAATCAAACATATTGATAAAAATTAGAATATATATATTTTAATAGATTAGAAAACAGAAGAATAAATTGTCTATGTGAAATTTATTATAACACATAAAAGCTTAATCACATAAAGTTGCATTGATAATAAAATAAATAAGATCAGACGTATTATTTGTAAAGTACAATGTATCTACATTTCTTTCATTGCGTTAAATGTAAACAAAATTTATCTATTATTAGTTATAGAGAATTTACGTCTACATATAGGACGATAAATGTTTATAATTGTTACTGTTGTTTTTTGGCATAGCGTAAAACTGTATATTATGTTGTATTGTATAGATTAACAGATGTTGAATTTTAGTTTAAAAATAATAACTGTATAGTTTACATATATTCAGTGTGACAGCCGGATGGCCGAGCGGTCAAGGTGGCAGCCTACTGCTTTTGGGTACCCGGGATAGAATCCGGAATTTATCGGGGGGTGGTTTGTTCGGAAATGTCGGGCCCCGTCCCTCACCACCCGGTCGTCCCATTGTGGGCCTGGACGAATTCATAATGGACTTTCTAAAAGAGGCCGTCTTAGTGCCCACGGGGGAAAAAAATTAGAATATATATATATATTTAGTGTGTGTATGCACAACATAGTTTACAGAAATTTGATATAAAAAATATTAATAACAATCGTCAATATGTCAATCTTCTGCATGACGTTAGATATTAATACTATAAAGTTTAATGCAAATTTAATACGATTTGAAAAGAGTTGTCAACCGATTTTCCTGTAAATATTTTTACAAACTTTTGATGTTAAGTAGAGAAAAACAACAGTCTTCAGGTCATTTCTCGACATTGTGTGTTAGTATTTTTAAATGTAACTGCTACTTGTTTTTTCTTCAGAATTTATAAACACATGCCTGAACGTAACAACTAAACACTGAAAATTAGTCTTAAATGTATATTTGACTATTCCGCTGGCCGCGTGAAGTTTTCCGGGTTTTCTTCACGTTTATGAAACCTGAATAGGGGCCAGTTTATAATAAGTCCTCTCGGAAAACACACTTCTTACACATATCGCACCGAATTGCAACAATTGTCCACTATGATAAAAAATCGAATGTAAAATAACGATGTTTGAAAACTGTATATTTGAGATTCTGTAACACCTAGCGATTCGGTAAATTTTCAAATGATAATAGCATAATGCATATGAAATAAAAGCAAGAATGATCATTTTTAAATTTTATTTAATGCGAGCGAATGTTTCAGATTATTGACATTCATTACTCAGTTCAATCACTGTGGATGGCTGTTGACTTGATATATAAAACGAGAAAAGTATTTGTTTATAGTATCTCAAACATTTAGTAGGCTGTATTTATTTGTGTCAGAAAATATACTTTAATATTTTATTGTAAAAAGAATAAAAATTACGACTGTTAAATGTCATCTGACGAAACTACATTTACAATTCCATCGTGTTTTGCATCGTTTTCATAATAACACAATGCACTATAATTGGATATGTTTGTAAATTATTACAACAGATTTTCTGATATATGTAAACTATGTTTAATTAATGTACTTTAATTATTGCATTAAATGATTATAATAAAATTAAGAACTAAAACACTGTGACTTTAATTCATAGTTTGTTTACTAATCAATAAATGTATGAGAAAAGCGACGTGCACTAATACTATCGATCACGTTATCATTAAGTGTGTATCGAATACAGTAGAGCATCGTTTATCCGACCTCCGATTAACCGACTTATCGATTAACCGACCGCGTTCTAGTCGGCAAATTCAAATGTCCGCTAATGATGTGGCGCTACAATATTTAGTTATTTCTTGGCTACTTTAATATTACTTTTGTTAAATTTTTGCATGTTTTAGCTGGCAGCACTGGCTCGACCGTGAAAGGGAAGCTACTATTTAAACCAGGCCTAATACACTATGCTAATAATGTATTTTTTCATACTTCTCGGTTATCCGACTTTCAGTTATCCGATCAACCCCATATTCCAATTAAGTCGAATAAACGATGCTACTTAAATCTCGCTTGGCAGTTAAATGAGGTAGTTCCTTGCATGATTGTTTTCTAATTGTAACCAAAATGTAACAAGTAAATACACTTCATTTTAATAAAATATCCTTACACACTCAAAAATTCGTTTTTTATTTCTAATTTATCAAAATTATCCGTAGTGTTGTAAGCCCCCAATTACACTTCGTTTCGATGAATTTTTTTCATATACACGATATTCGTGTTTATTTTCTTATTACACATAAATCTATTAAACTTGATCTGATAGAGTTACTTATACTTTTGGTTGTATGTGACATTCATTGTTCCTTCGCACCTAAAATTAAATTTTGCTTCCTATCGTCTCTGTTGAAGATTGTCGCAGATGATATAATTATTCATTATTTCTAAAATATAAAGAAACCACGCCTAATTATACATATGTACCTTTTTATATTATTACGTACTAAAATAGATTTAGTACATCATTCTGAAAAAACTGTGTCAAAAAAATTATACATTCAGATAGAATCGTCTGATTATTCAAAACTGCCAGACAGTATGACTAAAATTTTCTAAAACCACTGCTACAGTATGCTATTGTATCTTTCGTCGTTACAGTTACGCGAACTAATCGCCCAGTATTGCTGATTTCACAGCAGGTACAAGGATCGCCGTTTTCTTTCTGGCTCTGTCTTAGTTTTGTCGTGATGTTCCTAGTTTGAGTTCTAAATATTGAATTACTATTTATACATACACAACCCTTCTTTTTTAATTTACAAAGGACAATACAAGAAGTTGATTGATCGCAGCATTTCTTAAGCTTCTGTTTAATTTTTCAAAGGTGTTTTACTTTTGTGTAAAATATATGAATATAATTTTAAATTCTACTTAATACACGATAGTTCTTATTTCGTTTGGAATTTTTAGAAAATTTCAGGTTTTTTTTAACAAAGGATTGGTTTTTTTTGTTAATTAAAGCAATACGTTTGTTTATTGAGTTCACGTCAACACACCTAAAAAGTGAGTTTTTCTTGTTAAAATTCGTTGAAAATATTGCTTTTAAATAGAATTTTGATACATCAGCGGTCGAACCGACTTAGAAACCAAAATTTTTTTTAGTTTTATTTGATAGCCGATGGACTTTTTGCACTAGCCGACGTAATAATTAAATAGATTCATTTTATAAATTACTTTTAAAAAACGATTAACAGTCGAGTCCGCACAAGTCGACACCCCAAAGGGAAGTGAAAATGTGTCGAGTTATCCGCTATGACGACTAAAGCAAACTTGAAAAAACCACAATACTGTACTATAATAAGAAAAATACAGTAGTGCAATGTATTTTCTGACCGTTCATCACTGGCACTAAATTTGGCTTCTACTACAAGTACCCCAGCAATTTCCATCGCGTTTTGTTTCAGTATCTGTCCCAAAAGTAAAAGATTCGATGAACGAATTTTCTTTAGCCAACTAAGCAGAGTATCTTCGATATCTTTCTAAGGCGACTTTTTCTATCGTTTTCGAAACAACCGCGACGAAAATCCAAGAAACGTTTCTTAATTTGGTTTTCTTTTCAGGATTTTTAATAATGTTGTTTTTGGAAGGTTTTTTGTTTTGCAAATTCGGCTTGCGAAATTTTCTTACATTCAAATTCGGAAAGAAGTTCGTATTTTTCTTTCATCCTAAGCGTTTTGAGCGCGATCATTTAAACTTTGCCGGCAATAGCCACGACCACGAGGTCTTTCCCCATGCATTTTCATTAGAAAATGCATGGTGGAATTCACTCTTCACCACCTTTAAAATTTTAATCATACAACAATCTTAAAAAACGGCACATTTATGATTAAAAAAAATAAGATACAGGTCGATTCTCGGCGCGAAATATCGCAATTTGATAAAATCCTTATTAAACTATAAAAGCATTAATTCAATTATTTATTTAAAAAACTACTGATCTAAACTTTATTATTTATTAAAATAGTAGAGTGAACATACTAACACGATTTGAAACATTATTTGGAAAATTGTAAAAAAGAGAATAGTTATAAATGAGTAACTAAAAAATGATTTGATAGCATCCAAAATACAGGGTTTATTTTTTTATAAAAATAGCGCATAGATATGAACAGCTTACCGCATCCGTAGTAGTTATTTGAAAGCTTTACAAGCTATAGTTAAAAAGGGACATGTTCTTCTATATAAACATACTTGTATAATGCAAAAAATCTTTCTGCATTTAAATAGGTTGCCGATTCCCGTTCATTGAAAACATCTAAATATCACTTATTGTATTTGTAGTTAGCATCTCTATCTTAACACTCATTTATATAATTGTTTGCCAATTATTGCTATTTTTTGTAATTATTTGTCAGTTTCATTAAAATATCAGAGATATCAGTTTTATTTAACATTATAGGATCATTTTGATAATCGAAATTCAACACATAACCCTGTTTCACACCTTTTAACGTAAGAGAAAGATCAGACGTATCCGCCTTACCAGACACACAAGCCTCTGTATTATTATATAACTGGATCAAAAAATTTACAAAATTATAGCTCAAACCAATCTTCAAAAGCTGTCACCACAAAAAATCTGTATCGAAAGAATCGAATGCCGATTTCAAGTCGACAAAAAAAAAATAAAATTTTCTTTGTTTCTTCTTTAAAGACCTGTGTATTAAAACATGTAAAACAAAAATACTGTCCAATGTCGAAAAACCAGACCGGAAACTGACCTAAAAATCCGAAAATACTTCAAACTTATTCAGCCAAGTTTCCAATTGCTTACATAAAATTTTACAAAAAACTTTAGAAATTGTCGGTAATAACGAAATTGCCCTATAATTATTAGGTAAACTTATAAGCCCCCTTTTAAATATAGTAATAATCTTTCGTATACTCCAGTCCAATGAGATCATTCCTAATTGATAAACATTATTAAACAATCCTACCATATACCCAATCAAACCTGGGAAAATCTTTAAAATCTATAAAAATCTGCGTGAGCGAAACCACCAAACTCTGGTAATTAGCACTAAATGTGTATTTAATCAATTAGCAGACCGCGTGAAGACTTGTACTGTAATTGTAACCAAAAACGGGCAAGTAAAAACACTTTATTTTAATAAAATATTTCTTACAGACTCAAAAATTTGTAATCTTGGCTACTGTACCAGGATTTTTCGTAGCGTTGTAACCGATCTCAAACACTCATTTAGTCAATATTTTCATATACTCGATACTTGTATTTATTTACCAATTACACATAACTAGCAAATGAAGTTTAATGGATTTATGTAATTGTCTACATGGACATCACTGATTAATAAGACTTTACACTGGTGTTTATATTTATGTTACAGTAAAAACCCGCATTTAGTTAAAACGCGTTTTAACTAGTTTACAGTGGATGTCTTTGTTAAAACCCGTTTTAACTAAAATTCATTTTTGACTTGCAGTAAAATTTAGTTTTAACTAGACAAAATGGATTTTAACAAAGAGATCCAATAAAAACTAGTTTCAACTAGTTAAAACTTAGCCTAACTAAAAAATGGTTTTGACTGCAACATATAGAGTAATTCGGGGTAAGATGGCAAGGGAAGGAAGATGCCTACTTTTTGATATTTTCAAACGGTGACGTTACTATTGGTTTTGACGGTGACGTTATATCACTTTGACGGTGACGTTATATCACTTGTTGTCTATCTTTATAACATCACTGTTCAGTCGGAGTTGAATATGAAATCTCTTCACATTAAACGACAAATTAGATAATATATAATTCCGACTCTCCCCAACATCAATAATTATTGATTTTAGAGAAGGTCAAAATAGAGTTATACCACTTCGGAGAAATACGTAAGCGGATGACTTCTATATCTCGATACACTAGATTATCTAGTACATTTCGAGTTACTTGGTTATACAGATCTCGACTGATTTCCGGACAATATATAAACGGTTCTTGAGAAACCAAAACTATTTATCGCTATAGTCACTTGGCCAATCCAATTTTTTTTGAAACTTTTTGTACTGATTTTTGATATAACCAATGGACACGCCTTGATGCAACACAACCACTGTCGATAAGTTTTAAAACAAATTTCACAAATCACCTAATAACCAGTGCAGTAAGACCGAGTCTGCTGAACTCCAATCCTAAAGCGCTACCTGGCACTTTGAATTCCAATAAAACCATTCTACGTATAAATTTGTTCTGTATCACATCCAACTTCTGGTAATTAGACAAGCCCTATATCGGAAATGCGTAGCTCTCAGCATTATAAACTATTGAGTTGAACAAGTTGAACTGGACGTGAATATTTTTTAGATTGGATATAGAAAATAGTTTTATTGTACCATTGATTAGTCTATCGGCCTTAACCATTTTTGCTTTGATTTGTCTCTCAAAACAAATCATAAGAGTTAAAATTACTGCAAGAAATTAAATTTCGTTTAACACTTCTAGCTCTATATCGTTAAACTAGTGTGTTCTTACAACACTGATAAAAATACAAGTTATTTGTTTCAAAAGCAATAAACTCTTCGCGAACATATTTAATTTTCAAAAGACTTCCGGTCGACATTTCGTGTGAATTATTCACTTCTCAGGAAAATTCCTAATGGACATAATTCATACAGTAAATGATTTTTACCACCTGATGCTTGAAGAAGTTACAAATATAAACAAACAATAGCTCTTTAAAATGGTATTTAAAGTTTCTTGATAAACCTTATCTAGTTAAGTTATTTTTTAATGCATGTTGATACACGCAGTAAGAATTCGTTTCATAAGAAACGGATAATGAACAACAATGCATAGGTCTTTATTTTTTAAATACGTCGTTAATTTTATATTAAAACATCGTAAATTTATATTCATCGGGTAAAAATGTACCAAAAGTTAAAATCTGTCAATTAAGATTTAAAATTAGCAATGCTGACTGATTAGCGGGTAAGTACAATGATGTAAGGACAAAAAGCTGAATTCTATGAACATTTGTTCTATTGCAGCATTTAATCCTCTCTATTAAATTTAAAGTATTAAGCCTTCTATCTCAGCCATATAACCTTGATTTTTCAGGCTTTTGTGTTATTTTGGCTATTGGAGTATGATCTTGCTTGAGAGAAAATCTCAGGTAGTGAGTAGGGCAGGTGTCTGTAGAAAAAGGTAATTCTATCTACTTTTATTTCGGTTACTTCTTCATTTATAGATTTATAAGTAAAACATGAAATTATAATCTGAAATCTTTTTGTTAAATGCACTTTTCTGTTTTAATGACAAATATAGGCTGAAATAAATCTGGGGAAATGATTTACTAATAAAGACGGGATACCATCAAAAAAAGATTCATTAGGACTGACAGTATACACCCAGTTTAGTTGTGGTATCGTTGTATTTATCTCTAGTCTCATCGTGGCCAGAATTTGTGTAGGTACAATTAATCTTTATTACGGAACAAAAGCTTTTATCGGTAACTCAGAAGTCCAGTTTTTATTTCAGCACAAGTCCCACACGTCTCAAACTCTATCGCTGTTGCTAGTCGTTCGGTGACTTTATTGCTGCATGTTGTCTTGATGTGCGATTGTGTCGCTTTATTCAATTCAATAAACTACATTCTTTTATTTTATAGATTTTATTTGATGATTATAGATATATTTCAGACACACGTATGACAATAAAATCAATTAAAAGTACAATAAAAGTATTTGAATGAAATAAAATTTTAAAAATAATTTTCGCTTTAAAGAGTTATACAACGTAATCATTACTTTTACATATTTTAGAAATGAGGTTTTCTTCGAAATTTTTATTCAATTGTATTCAGACTTGTATAATTTTTTTATTAGTTATCTTCACCTTTATTGTTCTCGTTTTTCCTCGGTGTTTTCGTGTGAGAACGTTAAAGAAAAACAAAGAAAGAAGGTAGGGATTCAGTAGGAGGGCCCGATTTTTTTTTCTTTATCCGAAATTTCAGTTGAAGACGAATCATGGAAACTGGAAATAGTTTGTGTTGAAGGTCCTGCATGCATCCATAGTTCTTCCGGGTTTCACCCGAGGAAGGTCCTGCAGGCATCCATAGTTCTTCCGGAGTTTTACCTAAAGAAGGTCCTGCAGGCATCCATAGTTCTTCCGGAGTTTTACCTAAAGAAGGTCCTGCAGGCATCCATAGTTCTTCCGGAGTTTTACCTAAAGAAGGTCCTGCAGGCATCCATAGTTCTTCCGGAGTTTTACCTAAAGAAGGTCCTGCAGGCATCCATAGTTCTTCCGGAGTTTTACCTAAAGAAGGTCCTGCAGGCATCCATAGTTCTTCCGGAGTTTTACCCAAAGAAGGTCCTGCAGGCATCCATAGTTCTTCCGGAGTTTTACAGTAAAGGAAGGGTCTGCTATGTCTCCAGTCCTCCCAAAAGAATTGAGGTGGTCTGTCTTGCTTCCTTTTTTTATACGACGTTTCAGTTAGAGGAAATACAATCGAATCACGGGAACTGGGTAGAATTTGAGTAAAAGGCGTATCTTGTACTTGTTTTTCCTGCAGGATTTCAGTAGAAGTTTCTGGTTGCATTTTTCGTTTTATCAGAGTTTGAGTCGTAGAAGGACTGGTTTGCATTAATTGTTCCTGCGAGTTTTGAAATGAGGAAAGTCCTTTGTTGTTTATACGTTCCAGCGGGATTGAATTTGAAGAATGAAGTTGGCAATGCATTTCATATGCGAGCTGTTCGTCGAAGTAATTATCACATTCTTCGCAATAATGATAAATTCTTCTAATTCTATGCATGTTATCTTCGTGCTTCTGTAATTCCACTCTACTTTCAAATACTTGTGTACAAATTGCACATATATATTCTAAATTCGCAGGCTTTTTTTGGTACTGTTTCATTTGTTGTTTACGTTGCACTTCTTCGTGCTTTTTCTTGTGATTTTCGAAGGTTACTTTATTACGAAATGTAGCATAGCATGTATCACACATAGAAAGTAACGGTTCATGTTCGGCTATCTTGTGTTTTTGTAAATCTTTGAAACATGGAAACGCCAGTTTACATCTACCACATTTGTAACCTTCTTCCGGATGACGTTTTTGGTGATGAAGAAAATATGAACTTTCGTCGGGAAATGGCATTCCGCAAAGTGAACATCGAAATTCCATTTTTCTTCAATTAGCAGGCCCTATATGAAACAACAAAAAACATGTAAGTGATGAATTCGATTTTTGTTTAATGGATTTCAAACAGCAATATATACAGAAAACGATTGAGTAGAGGAATGAAACAGAAAATCGAAAGAAAATAGTGGTTAAGAATTTCGAGATGCGTAAGTAAGAAATAAGTATAGGTCTACTGAAACTTCGAACATAGTATTAATGTACGAAAAAAGAATAAAGTGTTAAATGTATTCATTTTATATTTAGAAATTCAAACAATATTTGCTGTTTAACCTGTTAATTTCCTTCAGTAATGTAGATTATCCTCTTTAGATTATTCATTATGATGAAATTTTTAAAAAGCCGTTGAAAAAATATTGTGTAAACTAAACAATAATGTTAATGTCGAAGCATGTGCTAATCAAAAGAACTTAACAGTTTTCGTCAATGACCAATAATATAAAGAATTGTAATAGTAATTGTTTTTCTTATATTTAAAGCGTAAGCAGCCACTTTTACTGCACTCGTTTAGAGTGAAGAGCTGCAGTACATTTTTTTTAAAAAATGTTAAAATCTGTGCCTGTAAGCATCTAACTAAAATTATTACTTGATTTAAACATCCTTTAATTCCTTTCAATTGTGAAAATACCATTAGAACGTAAGTAATAAACGAGAAAATATATTTTTATACCAAATAGATTTTCGACAGAAAGGGATTTGATTAGAGTAGAAAATAATGTTTGGAAACCATTAAAGTAATATAATTTCTTTAAAAGAAATCAGTAATTTGCTAATATTATTTGAGTTTTAAACGCACATTAAAGTAATTTTTATACTCACCAAGCTGGAACAAACTTCTCGTTTCACTTCCGCGCGTATGTTCAAGTGCTGTTTTATTACCGTAAGTGTGTACGGTTCTTTACTTTTGTTCGTGGTGAAGCAATAAAACTTCGAATATTTTGTTAATAATTAACATTTTAATTTTTGTTTCAGTTTTATAAATGAATTAATAATTTTTCGCGACTGTTTGGAAATTATTGAAACATTACTAATTTAAATAATTCCTCAGTTTATTTAATTGACTTCAGGCACAAAGTTGAGCAATTCTCTGTTTATTGTTGAAGTGATTTAAGAATATTGCTTTTAAATATTTATATATTTATTTCGAATGACTTGGTTAAAAAATTTGACGAATTTAATAAAAGTATTCAAGTTAAAATATGAGAGTTTTCTGGTAAAAAGATATTAATTCGGATGGATTTCGAACCAAAAACTTACCTCGTTTTACTTGAATCGACTGTTTCATTGATAAACCTATTCAGTTGTATTAAAAATTCCATAAGATGCACCATTGTTACGTTTTAATAATTAATTTTTGTATTTATATATTTTTGTGAACTTTTTTAGCAAAAGAATTCGAATTTTTAAGAAGTGAGAATTAAATAAAACAATAAAGAAAAAGCAGGTAATCTTTGTTATTTATATTTTATATCATTTACAGTCAACCCTCAAAGGTGGCAACGTGGAGTTTTTCCGGGTTTTCTCCACGTTTGAAACGTCTCAATAGGGCCAGTTTCCCTTTAAAGACCTCCCCGGAAGGCATTATTTCGAGAACTGGGGGGTGCCAATCTGGTACTAACATTTCCAAGTCTCATCTTGGCACTCCATTAATTTTCAACTAACCTGCCCCAGGTGTTTCGGATGGCGACGTCACACGCCATAGAACCGAAAATGGATATATAGCCTATATTTATTTACAGTAAACCCTCGAAACTGTATGAATTATTTATATTAGCAAGATTTTATGTTGGAAAGTAGCGCTTTTCGTTGGTTGCTAAGACGTTTTTAATGAATAATCCTAAATACGAAGATGCCTGAAAATGAACTATTTACATATTGAATATTTCTTCATTATGTAAATATGTAAATTACATATTTACATATTACATGTTCATGAAAAAGATTTACAGATGCAGTATATTGGCTTCTTATGAGGAAAACGCTACTCAGTGTTGGACTGATGGAATAAAGCAATTTAACACGATGTGCCAACAGGTAACTTTTGAAAAGGATTTTTATGGAAAACTATCTTTTATTTAGGTGTCAGGCACGCAAAGTAAACACTAAAATATCTCTTAGTAAACACTTTATTAGATACACGGGATTTCTGTTCCACAGAGAATCACTGAGGATAATACATACATGTCACATAAACTTTTATTGTATTGAATTAGATATACTGAAAATAATTACAACTACGCGACAATCATATCGGGTAGCTATCAATACAGTAATATCTCGGTTTTCGTTGAATTCGGTTATTGTCGGATTCGGTTCTCGTCGATTTTTTTCGGGAAAAATTTTGTCTCGGTTTTCGTCGATTGCCTCGGATTTAGTCAGCGTGTTCGAGTGACCTCGCTGCTAATTTTGCGAAAACAAAGGGCGACCCAAGCGTTTTCCAGCGCAGTGTGTATTATTTCTCGTTGGGTGAGCATTACCCCGCGACGGCTCACAATTGGCCAACGGTTTCGTTCTTCAAACACTGGGAGTTCGGTCCTGGGTTCGCGGTTCGCCAGGGAGAGCTGGCCACGTAAAGTTTTCAGGGTTTGCTCCAGGTCTGTACTCCTGAATAGGGGTCAGTTACCCTTAAACGGATTTCGCGTAAGGCATTATTCCCCTCGACACGACCGTCATAAACGCATAAAACTACTATTACATGACAATTACGTCACACTTTACCACGGGGCGATATAGGCTAAAAGCACATGTCCAACTAGTTTCTCCAAGACAAGACATTTTCCCGCGTCTCTAGCCGAACGATTCAATTGCTTTCATTTTAACGCTAATTATCTTATCTTTAATCTTAATCCTTTTATCTTTATGCTAATTAGTCTGTTATGTTAATTTCTTATTGCTTTTAGTATTTAACGCTATATTAATTCTCTATAAAATGTGTTCTTGGAAGTTTTTGCAGTTACTAAAAGTTACATAAAATTCTTATTTAGCACACAGCAAATAACACAAAATTCAATAATGAAACATTTTTCTGCTGATTTGACCAACCTAATAATGGCACTTATGAAATAATTTTAGGAATTTTATTGAAATAGACACCTTCGCGTGGCATATTATTTAAATTTCATGGTACAAGGTAAAGCATGGTCGACTCACACAACATTTTTATTATCAATATGGGGATCGCTGTAATATGTTGGCATGTAAAGCTCAGAGGAAAGATGCTAGGCTTTGATATGTGGTGAATATGTCTCGTGAAAATTCTTTACAATCCACAATAAAAACACATGTATAATTTCTCATAAATATTTTTACACGAAACACTTTATTTAATTAGCTTACTTATCCATCTGTTTTAAAACCACTTTATTAGGTATAGTTTGGTTTATTTGCATATGACAACGCGACACACGGGCGATTTGTCGATGAAAAGGGCATTCTTATGGAAAAATGGCACTTACGTAAATTTATTTTCGTAAAGAAAACCGGAAAACTCAATGGTGCCAGCCCGTTGGCGCGGCGTGAACGCATTATCAACTACCATTGTTCTATGGTGTTATCTACTTGGCCATTGGAGGGCGCTCTATAGGGTAACGTACCAATTATTGCAATTTAGTAATTAATTTTTGAATTCATGAACTTTTGTAAATTATTTTTTCAGTAAATCAATACGAATTTTAAACACGTAATAATGCAGTACAGGAGAAAAGGTGGATAGTTTTTATCGTTTATATTTTAAATCATTAACTGTTAAATTTTGATGTAACGTCACCATTTGTTGGAAAATGAAGGTGGCATTAAATCGGCTATGGAGCTAAATAAGACTACCACAATTAGTACAAATTGTTTACAGAAACGTGGTCTGGTGTAAATTGTGCAAACAAATGTTATGTTTGGAAGTTTGATAGTCATGTATTTTGCAATGTCGTTCGCAACGCAAAATGGAAAATCTAAAAATCAACGGACGAAAAAGTTCGGTATTTCATATTTTTTCTTAAACCTCTGCACATAAGTGTTTATTTGAGACATGAAAACAGCGGTACTGTACTTAAGATTTAATTAATAAGAGAAATCAATGTAACAAATGTTCGATCCGGCAAGGGTATGCCTTACAAGGAAAGCTTTTAAGAAAATGTGTTTCGGCTGCTTTTCAACAAGTTGTAGACCTACAAATTTCCGCTGTCATCCGTTTATCTGTCCGTCTAACTTTTTTTAATCTCGAGAACGGAGATTAAATAGAGAGACGAGCAAAAAAAAAAAAACCGTAATAGAAATTATTCATACAGGAAACATAATGACAGCCTAGTAGCAATAGGAAGTTTCTCAAATATATTGTCATATTTTAAAGGTATTTAAGTGACAAAGAATTATTTTAAAAAGTTCAAACAAGTAATAAATATTAATAATATTTAAATAATAAAACATGTTCAGTTGAATTATTAAAAATTGCTTTTAACTCGTTTTTTCTTGTTAACGACATTTTATATAGCCATTTCAATCATAGGTATTTATCCTAATAAGCTTTATGTTATGTAGTGAGTATTTTTTAAAAATTGTCCCGGTTTGAAAACATATATTATGGTAAGCTTAGTACTTGGGGTCCTTCTGATTACTGGCTATTGGCCATGTACGGACGGTTAAGTGTATTCGAGTGCAAATACTATCAACTTTCGAAAACAGTCGAACTCTCGTGTGTCAGCCGAACTTTTTGTGTGGTTATCGGTCATTTTCTTTTATTAAGTGGTCCTCCCCTCTTTCTTCTCCTGTCTATTTTGGTAATGTTGATTTTTGTCTCAAATAGTGATTTTGTGGTAAGTTCCCGATGACACATTCGATGTGTCGCCTAAGAAAAGAAGTGACTCCAGAGAAAGATGCCATCATATCCTTCCCAATTAGATTATATTTTCCGCTAAGAAAATTTTACCGCAATTTAATTTCCAAAAATATTTTTCCCCCGATACATTTTTCGTAAAAACCAGGCCCTCGCATTAGAATATCTCGTGTTTTTCTCCTGAGAAAACTGTTTTCATCACACGTCTTCCGACATAATCTAATGAACTTCTTTTCAATGCCCAAACAATCTGAATGTTGACTTTCGAATTTTTTTAGATTTTCTCTTCGACTCCCAACTCCTACTTATTAAATGTAATTAGTTGAGAGTAAAATTTCATTATAGCATCACTGTTCTCGAAATGATGTCAAACACGTGTTTAGCTCTTCGGTAAAGTCAATTTAATGCATGTTGTTAAACAAATAAGAATTCGTTTCAAGTGAAACAGATAACGGGCAACAATGCATCGGTCTTTATTTTAATTTCTTAAGTACGTCATTAATTTTATGAGAAAACTTCGTAAATTTATATTCATAAAGTGAAAATATACCAAAAGTTGAAATCTGAAACCAAGATGTAGAATTAGCAATGCTGACTGATTAGCGCTCAAGTACAAAGATGCAAAGGGAAGTAGCGAAATTCTATAATGATGTGCTCTACTGCATCATTTAATTTTCTGTACTAAATTTAAACTGCTTGTCTTCTATCTCCGAAATATTTCCTTGATTTTTCACGCTATTGTGTTGCTTTGTTTATTGGAGTACGATCTTGATTAAGATGAAATCTTAGGTAGTGGTTAGGGCAGGTCACTGTAAAAAAGGGTAATTCTATCTACTTTTATTTCGGTTACTTTTTCATTTATACATAAATAATTGAAACAAAATTCACGAAACTTTTTCAGATTAGAAATGCACTCTTCTGTACTAATGAGAAACATAGGCTGAAAAAATTGAGAAAATGCGAAAGCAAAATTTTATTAATAAAGACGGGATTCCAGCGGAAAAAGATCCATTAGGAATGGCAGTATACAACCAGATTAGTAGTAGTATCGTTATATTTTTTTCTAGTCCCCTTGCGACCAAAGTTTGTACAATTACTCTTTCTTACAAAACGAAAGCTCGTAAATCAAATGTCTAGTTTATGTATTAGCACAAGTCCAACACGTATCGAACAATATCACTGTTGTCAGTCGTTCGGCGACGATATTGCTGTATGTAGTCTTGATGTGCGATTGTGTCGCTGTAATTAAATCAATGAACAATATGCTCTTGTTTAATACACTTTATTTGATTATATTTCTCACACAAATATGACAATAAAATCAATTGAAATTACAGAAAAAGTATCCAAATTAAAATTTTAAAAATACATTGTAAAACAGAATTGACTAATAATTTATTCTGATATATTTTTACAATTGATGATTTAGTTAAATGTTGTTTTCAAACTTGTACAGCTTTTTTTTATATATCTCCATCTTCACTTTTCTGTTGTTTACTCGGTTTGTATGTGTGTTGAGATCGCTGAAGAAAAACAGAGAAAGGAGTTAGGGACTGAGTAGAAGGGCTCAATTCCACTTCTTCATCCTGATGGATTTGAGAAGAAAATCCTTCTTGCATGTTTTTTTTAATCCGAAGTTTGAGTTGAAGACAAATCATACGAACTTTAAACAGTTGGAGTTGAAGGTCCTACATGCATCAATACTTTTTCCGAGTTTTCACTTTAAGAAGATCCTTCTTCAATCGCACATTTTCCCGAAATATTACTGAAGAAAGGCCCTGCTTGCTTCCAGTCCTCCAGAAAGGCTTTAGCTGATCGGACTTGCTTTACTTTTTTAATCCGACATTTGCGTTGAAGAAAATACGGATAAATCACGAAAACTGGAAAGAATTTGAGTAGAAGGATTTACTATCTGTGAAGATTCAGTTGAGAAAGATTCTTGCTTCGCAGCTGTTTACAAAATTTCAGTAGGGAAAGATTCTGTTTGAATCTTATTTTTATTCGAAGTTTGAGCTGAAGAACGTAATATCGAATCATTGTTTCAAGGCAGAGTTTGAGTTGTTGATCCCGGTTGCATCTACTCTTCCTGTGGAATTTGAGTAGATGGTCCTGCTTGCATCCTTGCTTTTATCAAATTTTGTATTGTAACTAAATTTGTTTGCATTGATAGTTCCTGCAGCTTTGGAATTAACGAAGATCCTGTTATCGTGAATAATTTTTGCAGGATTGCAGTAATAGCAAATCCTGTTCACATAAAAAATTCCCGAAGAAGTGCACAAATAAAAGGTTATATATGTATCGATAGTGTTTCTAATAAGTGTGTGGATGTAGTTACTGCTTAGATTTCTGATTCCTCCAGGGTTTGGGTTGAAAAAGGTCCTGCTTGCATCCATGGTGTCTGGAGGATTTGTGTTGAGGTTGGTCCTGTTTGCATTCGTGGTTCTTCGACATATTGTGGTGAAGGTCTATCTTGCATCGATGGTTTCGAAAGGGTTTGTGTTATAGTAGAATGTGTTTGCATCCGTGGTTTCTTTACAATTTGTGTGGAAGAAGGTCCAGCTTTAATCCCTAGTTCCTCTAGGGATTGTGCCGAGGAGGGTTCTGCTTGTATGCATGGTTCTTGGTGGGTTTGTACTGAAGACGTTCTGGTTCGCTTCGACGGTCTGTACAGGGTTTGTGTTAAGGAAGGTTCAGCTTGCATCCACAGTACCTGAGGAGATTGTGATAAAGGAGGTCCAGCTTGCATCCATAGATTCTCTTGGGATTGTGCCGAGGAAGGTCCTACTTGTATGCATGGTTCTTGGTGTGTTGGTACTAAAGAAATTCGAGGTCGCATCCACGGATTTTTCAGGGTATGTGCTAAAGAAGGTTCCGCTTGCATCCACAGTTTCTGGTGGGTTTGTGACAAAGAAGGTCTAGTTTGCATCCATAGTTCCTTTGAGGATTGTATTGAAAAAGGTTGTGCATATATGCATGGTTTTTCTTCGGTTTGTACTGAAGAAATTCCAGGTTGCATCCACGGTTTTTGCAGAGTATGTGCTAAGGCAGGTCCATCTTGCCTCCATAGTTCCTCTGGAAAATGTATTGAGGAAGGTCGTGCATATATGCATGGTTCTTGGTCGGTTTGTACTGAAGAAATTCCAGGTTGCATCCACGGTTTTTGCAGAGTATGTGCTAAAGAAGGTTCCGCTTGCATCCACAGTTTCTGGCGGGTTTGTGACGAAGAAGGTCTAGTTTGCATCCATAGTTCCTCTGGGGATTGTATTGAGGAAGGTCTTGCATATATGCATGGTTCTTTGTGAGGTTGTGCTGAAGATGGTCTAGACTGCATCCATGGTTCCTGTAGGGTTCGTGCTAAAGAAGGTCCTTTATACATTAATTGTTCCCGCGAGATTGAATGTGAGGAATGATCTTCAGATCGAGAAAAAAGTTCGTTCTGAAACAGTGTCTTTTCTGCATGCAATATCTCATGAAGCTTGAAGCTATATTCATACTTGAATGCTTTGTTGCATATTTTACATCGAAAAGGCCTTTCATAAAAGTGTTTTCTCAAGTGTATTTCTAACTGCGATTTCCACAAAAAACCCTTTGAACAGAAGTCGCACACAAAAGTTTTATGTGCATCACTTCTGCCATCGTTTCCTTCAGAACTCGTTCGGTGACGATTGGATTTATCTTCCATTTAGTTATAATTATAAGCTACATGAAAAACAAACTGCATTTCAGTTACGAACATTAATTCTTAAACTATATATGTATACTGGCCGGGGTTCAACACAGGAATAAAAATGCAAAGATCTAAAGGGCATTAGCTATTAAGAAGTATCAGGTGCATAATGAAAAATTTCAGGCATTCAACATAACAGTTCGGATGTGCTGAGCAAAGAATAAATTAAAAATATACGACTACCTCTGCATTTTCGGAGAGAAAATTTCTAATTACTAACGTTTAGAGCCTATTCCTATAAGCCATCGTCAGGTTTCTTAAAACCATCTTTAGAATCTGTTTCACAGAAAAAACATTTAATTTGAATTTTCATTTTTGAAGAATTTTAAATACAAACTTAAACGTTAACCAATTAAACTAAATAACTTATGGAAAATATAATGTTAACAATAAATAACTATAAAATTAAACTACGACATTAGAGTATCGAACATATTCTATAAAATAACTGGTGAGGAGTTATAAAGAAAACAAAGATAAGTCTTCTAAAATCATCGATAAAATAAATTATCATAGAGCAAACGATTGAAAGGCACTACAAATAAGCTGGCAATGTACAAAAGCTCAAAGCTAGTTTCCAAAACAGCTCTTAACATTTACAACTTGCTAAGAAATGATTAAGACAAATTAAAAAAAAAACAGGCTGGAGTATACAAAATACTGTGTGAAAATTAACAGCTAGAGATCCAAATGGATTACGTTGGGATGATATACATTCCTTGTGTCTTATGGAGAGATTCGAGGAACATAAATACAACGTTGAAATAGACAACTTTAGCAGCAATGTCACAGGTGGAAGGCTTTGTATAAAGGTACAGTACCTTTTCCGACCATCGCTATGGGTATGAAAAAATAGAGATTTGAAAAGCATTTCCTGCGAAAGTGTAATCTCAAATATACAACCATATTTTTAAAGTTGGAGTAACAAGAAGTTGATAACAATTACCCTTAATAGAATTTCTTAAAGGATGTTTAATACAACTAGTTACAAAAGGAAAAGCAAGAAAAATTCTAACTCAATCCTTATCCAACAATATACATTATTAAAAGTATCCATTTTATTTCAAAACATAAGATGTGAATTCACAGTCTAACCTGACTGTAATCAATGTCTTTCAGTAACAATGATTACTCTTTATAATATTTATTTTGTCGAAACATCCTATAAGTCGAGTGCAGGAATATCGAGTAAAATAAACGATCCAAATGCGTGCATTTACATTAATGGTATAAACGACTAAAAGTTTCAATCATCTGTGATCAAATTAAGAATCAAAATCGATAATGTTCTTGTTTTATTGAAAGTATAAGCAATCACTTTTACTGCATTCATTCAAAGTGAAGAGCAGCAGCAAGCGGATAAGTGCTTACTTAGTTACATGAAATGCTGCTTAAAAGCAGAAATTTTCAATTATTACTTGATATAAACATAGTAAAAATTTTTTACTTGACAACAAGCAATAAAAACGTGATAAATAAAGAAGAAAATACGTTTTCTACCAGATCAATTTGTGAGATGAAGCTATTTGATCGAAAATGAAATGTTTGGGAACAATTGACATAATTCTATCACTTTAAAAGATATTGTTATAATTTGAGTTTAAAATATAAATTAAAGTGATGTTTATACTTACATAATTTTTTTTATTTACAACGTCCAGTTTCCACGTTTATTCTTTTCAACTGTTGGTGAAAAAGCTGCTTAATGATTATAAATATATTTTAATTGTATTTGTGATAAATGAATATTATTTCGAATTTTTCGTTAATAAGAAATAGTTTTATTATTAGTTTGGTTTTACTTGAGAATTAAAAAATACTTTTAAATTCCTGAAATATTAAAAATGATAATTCTGAAATTTGACAAAAAATTAATTTACATAATCAGTTAGTTTAGACTTTAGCAGGAAAGTATAATCAATAAATAGTTAATACTGTTCTTAATTGATAAAATAATTTAGAAATATTACTTTGGAATTAATTTTTTATATTACGAATTAATTGTGTTAAATATTTATCGAACATAAGGCAAGTATTCACATTAAAATAAAGGCAATGTCTGTTTGTTTGTTTTATTAAGATATATCAACGCAATACTCCGGCGATCTGCCTGCGATGTCTTCTAGGAGGTATTTAAAGGTAACTGATTCCTATTCAGGCAATAGACATGGAAAAAACCTGGAAACCAGATATACGGAATAATTTCGTTTTGTTTTTGTTTAGTTCTATTGTTACCACATTTCGTATAAGCACTATTTTTATCTTTTACAATAGTAATAGCTTGTAACCGAATTATCCAATTTTCCTTTCAGCACAAATCCCTCAGGTTCTACTGTGTATTAAGTTACGGCAACGCAACACTCGGGCGATCTACCTAGGGGTATGCCGTCACAAACATTTTTTTACGGGTAACAGGATCTTCTTCAAGAGTTATACTAGTTACATTGTAGAACTCCATGAAACAAAAGTAATTATTATTCTGACACATTTTATTTCTCCTGTTAGGAATACATAACAACGGAAAGTAACGTAATGATGCGAAATTTTACCCTTCGACATTTTTAGAAAATCTCTTCTTTTTGAGATTTTTTGAACCCATAAAAGTCAAAAAATGGAAAAAAGAAATTCGTATATATGTATGTAGGTAGGTGTGAGTGTGTTGGCGTCTATTTCGCTTAAACAGTTTTCGTACAAATAAGAATGGACGTTTCTTGTTTGTACTACCATTCTTCCTTACAACTACTTTCCTAGCTGTTATATACACATAACAAAGGAAAGTATCGGAATTTCGTTATATTAATTTCTTTGAGTTTTTTACAAATCTTTATGTTTCGAACTTTTCTAAATTCAAAATATTCAGCAAGTTTGAAGTAACTTTATCCGTTATTATATAATATAACTTTATTATTTATCTAGAAATATAAACATTCAACGAAATTGGATAACTCAATTATCGAAGATTTTCAATGCCTATGGATTTTCGATAGAACTGGTATTTGGTTATCTCTAAAATAAAGACCAACGAATCAGTCAATTACTATATAAAGCCATGAAACATTCAATAAGCCAGAATAATGAAGATATACGTAAAAGAAGAAATAACTCACACTATAATGTAATTCTTTACTATTCTTATATCAACAACTATATGCTTTCAAATCTCCCAATTAATGTTAAAAAGTTTTTCATTCAATTAAGGCTTAACCAAAAAGGCCTAGTTATTATAAATAAATAAATAGAATATAATCAATTTATTTGCTCTAAGTGTGAAAAAAAATTATTGAAATTACATTTAATCTACGAATGTAACGAGAAGGAAAAACAAAATTTAAATATTATCAAGGATCAAAGTTATCTCCAAAAGACGGAAATTGATATGTATAGAAAACTGTATAAAGTCAATAGTAATGACATCTATGGATTGTATAATGTTGTCAATAAGTTCTTAAGGCAATGTGTTAATAGTTAATTAACTTTTATGACTAATTAATAAAGTGAAAAGGTATACAATGGTAAAGGATACCTAAAATTGTAGATTATGTTATTCTAAAAAATGTATATTTAACTCCCCTTGTAACAGGCTAATGCCTACTACGCTAATAAACTTGATTGATTGATCGATATTGGTTATTATGGAACTTTATTTAATAATGAGTCTATGTCGATCTCTTATAGGAATACATTTATGAGAGTTGTTCTCTTATTTGAATAATAACAAGTACATTAAATATAAATTTATTTCTGTTCTACGTTTTAAATTATATATATATTTTAAAAATATTCATTTTACGACAGTTGCACAGAATTACGATTTAAATAACCTTCGTATGATTTACATAACATTCAATTGCTGATCGACTGCACTTTATATAATCCACTAGGTATTTCCTGACGTTGCCATAAAATGTTTAATTTATCGTGTATTTAAAAATATTTTGTTCGATTAACTCTTAATCTACTACTGTCTTTCATTTTGTACTATTCTTCGTCATTTTGCATGTTAATTTCAGTATAATTTTAATAGCAGAGATTGCGATTAATAGCTGATATATTTTACACGGCTGTTACAAATTCAACTGTTTTTTACTTTTTCACTGTTTAATAAAAATATTATTACACCTTGCCATATTCAACCAATAATCAATTCATTTCAATTATATTGTAATGGTCTTTGCAAACAAATACGAATTAAGACATGTTTATGTGGCAAAATTACAGTAAATCAGAAAACAGTTAACTCAATTGAGGCAACAGTGACTAATTATATGTTAATTCTGAAACTCTATGTACTTCCAGTAGTGACATTAAAAGCACATTTTTTCTCTAGGAAATATGTTCCGCAACGCGTTTTACTGTTTTCAATGCCATTATTTCACAGTGGCTGTATCATTTTGCAACAGACTTTAGTTTCAAAAACTTACAATTTGTCACATTAATTAAACAAACTTACAATTAGCAATCGGGCCAGACTATACGCCGCCCACACAGCTAATGTAATAACCTTTATATTCGTTAAATTCAGTAAGTGTCAGGAAAAGTTTTCCACAATTATTCTCTAATTGACAGTATTTTGAAAAAAAGTTTTTTTACATTGCATTTTTTTCTATATTTTAAAAACTACGCTATTATAATTTTTTTCATAATGACTGTAAATATTTTACTGGAGATATTGTTTAAATTATTATATTATGTAAAATAATATTTTCTCATATTTTAATTTATATATATAACTGTTATAAACTTAAAATTCACCATTTACAAAAAGAATTTACTAACAAACAAAAAACATTCATATATATTACATTTTTTAACAGATAAATTTTCTAAAATGTTTTTTTTTCGTAATTTGATAAATCGACATTCGTTTCTGCTTCAAAGATTCGCTAGATTAACTTCGATTTGTCATTTATAAATAAATCTCTTCATTAGTAGTAGTAGTAGTAGTGGTTTGGGAAGCTTTGATCACAAAATTAATTCTCTAATTACAAATTTGAATTAAATTAATTTTATTTTAACAATAATGCAAAGTTTCTGTATTAATTATTAAATGTTTTAATATCTGAGAAAGATTAAAACATGACAATTGTATGAAATAATATAACACCAAAACAAAACTATTTTTGAAATTTTTTTTATTTTATTTAAGCTTTTTCAGTTTTTTCATTCACTTTATCTAAAACATGACACATTTCTGCAAGTAAGTGGAGTAATAAAATTTGGTGATTGTTGACAATATATTCCCTGTCTATTTTCTGATATTTTAAGATGTAACACCAAGAAAGTTTATTTTGGAAGTCGTCAATAAATTGATGGTCAAGTATTTGGTAACGAGAAACGTAATACCGGTTTAGATAATCTTTTAATACGCGTAAAGTCATAGTTTTTAATCGTTGGTATTTTAGAATTTTTTTAATATCAAACTTATGTATGTATTGCTTCATAAAATTATCTGAAAGAATTTGAAATTCGGCAACTTTATTCCAATCAAGATATTGTGAAATGTTGTTTGAGAATGACTTGTCTAACACCTGATACTTGATAATTAAATTTCATTTTGCATATTTAATATGTTTTTCATTAAATGAAGTAGAAAATATATAGTTTTGCATGGGATTTCTCAATTTAACTTATCGGCGAATTCAGAAATAAACGGAAGAGATAAATCGTTTCGTTGACTGATGATATCCCAGTCAATATTATTTCTTAAGCGACAAATATTATATTCTTTTAATTGCGAAAATGAAGACTCCCTACAATCAATAGCAGTTGAGTATTGTCTATAAAGAAACAAAATTGTTTTTTGTTAGGAAATATTTATTTAATTAATTACATAATACAATACAGTATTCATATTAATAACATTTTATTATATGGATATCACAATATAATACATTATTGTTCAAATTGAATACATATGTAAATGGATAACATTATTTAAATTGAGTACATATATTAGCAGATACAAAATTATTTATTACATTTCATACACTCCCATCTTGTAAAATATTTGTCATATATTAGTAATGTTATTTTATCATTTATTTTAAAAAATTTAGATTCATATCTTTTATTCTTAGACAGTTTTAATGATTCTGCTTTAAACACAGATAAGTTTTATTACAAACACTACGTACTACATAAGTATGTTATCGTTTGCTTACTATTAAAAATCCGTATTGCAAAAATGATGTGATAATATCTAAAAATCTGTAAGAATCGAGAATAGAAGCTGTAATGACCGAACGATACCACATCTATTCCATTATCTAGAATGAATTTTTATCATAAAATGGAGAAAGTGAAATTTTGTTTTGCAGGTACGTTGTTACTACTACATGATTTTTGCTTTTAATCCCATATTGCTGATGTCTTATTAGCTTTGTGTTGAATAAAACTTCTTTATATTTATCGTGATTAAATGTTTTTATAACAGATTTTTTAATACCTTTAGCGATTTTTTTATTTTGTTTATCAAAAATATAAGTATACATCTTTAATTTTAAAAAACAAAATTCAATTATTGGTTTCGAAAGTGTTTCGTTTTTAAAATATTCTAATTTACTTTTGTTCATTTAATTATATAATTTGTGAGTTTTATGATAGTTACTAAAATCAAAAATATCAGGGAACGATTTAAAATTCTCATAAATATAATTTGTATAAATTTGAAGTGTTAATGAATCTGTGTCGGTATATAATAAATGTACGTATTCACCATATCTGTTTTTAAATACTTTATAAAATGTTTCATTCATATTGTAATTTGCTTACTTCTAATACACAAAAACCTATATAAATAGGTTAGTCTAAGCATAAATTGAGTTTCTTTATTTTAAAAATTATGAGATTATCATTTATAATTTAAAATTGTTCTACACATGGTTTAGAGAGATAGCGACGATATTGATTTAATGTTGTATCTGCTTTTAAGTTAATACGCTTTCTTACATATTAACACGTTTTGCCAATAAAACTATTATTCATTAATTTAAAAAATGATTTGTCAAAATCATTAGTTGATTCTTGTCTTTTTTTATTATTAAAATATATATATTTTTTAAGCCACGCGCTTTGACAAAATGCCAATACCCTATGAATTTTAGTTACTATCAGGCTTTCTTCTAGATGAAATTTTAAATTTCTATAATGAACCACATAGTTTGTTTTATCAAAAAGAGTAGAAATTAATTTTTCACTATTAGTATATTTTAAATTTAATTTATTTAGTACTGTTTTTTGATAATTAAATAATAAATCATACAAAATGGCAGTGTGTCCAACGGCTAGCGACAAATTATTGTGTCAGTCATGAATATATTTGGGATATTTTAAATCAACTTCTAAGATATATCCTATGCTATTTTTATCAGATATATTAGCTATGTCTAAAGCATCTATTTCATCTTTGCGCAGCCATCTAAAATTATTTACAGGTAAGTATGCGCTTATTACAAAGTCATAAAGATTATTTACATCTATCGACAGAATATAATTATGAGGTTGATTTTTATTATATGTTTCGGGTATTAATGGATTATTAGCTTGCGCAAATCTTTTCCCCGCTAAACTTACTCTCCCCTCATTCCATTTTCAATAAATAAATACATATCAAGATCATTAAATAATTCTAATTCAATTTTTGTCATTTTTAAACCACAATTCCATGTTAAATCAGGTGTTGTTATAAAATATACAGGATCTAAATTATAATATGTTAAACTTAATTTTCTAAAATTTTAGAATATATCTGCTAATAATATGGTATCGACATATTAATATAATTTTAAATAGTCATTGAAAGTTTCACAGCGAAATTTTTTCTAAACTAATTGTGCATGATTATAATCATCATCTGTAATATTTTTTCCTGATAACTCGTTATAAAAACATTTTTTTGGTGGTAGCTGTATTTCATTTAATATTTGTTCATTTTTAAAATAGGAATATGGAAAAATTCCCTTTTTTTAATAATTCTCTATATTTGTAATAACAAAAATATGATTAAAAATTGGAAAATTATAATTCGCATTTTTTAAATTATCGGTTAAAACAGAGAGAGAAGAATTTAAAAACTGATAACTGTCGATAAATTTAAAATAATCTAATGAAAATGTTGTAAATTTTTTCTGAATTTATTGGAATAATTATAATTTTTGAAAAAAAATTTAGAAAATATATTTTTAAAAATTAAATGCGAATCATAACCCGAAAAATTGTGCAATATAATTGGGATAAACGTTTTTAGTCTATAATTTAAATTGCATTTATTATGAGCCCACCCTCGAAAACAACCTGTTTGTTGATCGTGGTCCATTACAGGATATCATCATCATTAAATTTTTCATTACAAATATGACATAAATGTCTTGAATTATTAGTAACAGTATTTAAATTAATTTCAACATTATGACTTATTTTACTTAACAAATTATTCAACTGGTTTTGAATATCAATTAAAAAATTATTTACGGCATTATCACTACAATAAAAATTAGCATATATTATTTTATTCTCATTTTCAATAATTATAATCGAATAACATATAGGTTTATGAAATTCAACAATTTTAGTAAAACTTTTTTTAGGATTTATTTCATTAGAAGAAACTTTTTCCAAATTTGATTCAAAATCTGCATATATGCAAATTGGATGAAATAATGACTTTTCATTAGAATGAAATTTAGTGGTTGCTTTTTTTCCTTTCGAGGTGGATACTTTTTGATATTTATGATTAGAACAAAATTTGAGATTGTCATTTAAAGTACATTCTCTTTTAAAACCATTTAAACATCTTCTGCAAAATTTTCTTGGTGAAAATTTGTCTGACATTAGTCTATTAAAATTTCTAATTAAAAAATAATGAGATTTATATAATAACAAATCTATTTTTTTTCAAAATAAAATTTGCTTATATAAATCGGATAAATTAGTTTGTTTTCATATTCGTGTACATTAATATTTAAACAATTATTTTTTTCAAATATCAGAATATTTTTAACATTTACAGGAAATTTTAAACTATTTATATTTAAATACTTTAAATATTTCCTATACAAATATATAGAATTTTTGTTGGTATTAACTGTTGGATACATATTAGCAATTATACAATATGAAAAACATTGATTGTCTGAACATTTTATATTTAACGCACAACGTTTATCAGCTATATGTTTTAGAAGAATAATATTTCTATATCTTCTAATTTCATTTTTGTATATTCCTATATGAACATCTATAAATATAATTTCTTTCAGTATCCACCCTGATTTATATTTTATAAACTCATCAATATGGTTTAAAATTGTATCAAATGCATTGATTAATTTTTCATTAATCATATACAAAAATAAAATATGCTCAACACGGCTAGAAAAATAAACATCTTGATACTCTATAATATTGTCTTCTTTATATTTTAAAAATTTAGTTTTTAAATTTATTAAAAATTTTCTTCTACAAACAAAATCTTCTTTAGCTAAAACATTATAAATACTAGATGTTATTTTTTCAAAAATACAGATGGATCAGAATTTTCTAAAATAAGAGCACGATAAGTTTTAGCATAACCTCTAAAAGCTTTTTTCCTTAATATAAAAAACGGGTTGGCAGTTGGTCTCAGTAGTGAGAGGTCATACTTTTGTGCGCTTCTCGTTTTTTGGACTTTTTAGTGGTTTATCGCTGTTTGGTGAGTGTTTCTTATACACGGTTTTGTTCATTAAGTTACTCTGAGCATTTCACTGGTTATTTCATTAATTTCTGTTAATTATTTGCGAAGCTACTAGAGTTTAAAGTTTTTACCTTTAAACAAAGGCAGCTAAGCCTAGTTAGGCTTACGGGTCTAGTTGTTAGACATGTGTTTTTTAACTTTTTAGTTTTATGCAGGTTATCAATAGTAAAATATCGTTGTACCCGGCTCGTTACGTAGATTAACGCGCCGTTTGTATTTTTGAAATCAGTTCAGTAGTTTTATTTTTAATTCACTTTCAGTAAAACTACTTCTTTGTCTAGTTACCAATTTGTAAAAATTTCTCATCTTGATTTCCCGTTCGTCTTATATTATTGGATAGGGAATTTAGTTAAGGAGTACAGTAGAGCGTCGAAAAGTGGAACCAATTGGGGACTGGGGTCCTTCCAGTTAATGATTTGTTCCAGTTTCCGACTTTGTACGAAAAAATACATTAACCTGTCCGATGTTCAAATTTTTCTCTGTTGCGTATCGCTTCCTGTTGAATTTTTCTCTGTTGCGTGTCGCTTCGTGTTGAATTTTCGTCGATTTTAAGCCTAACGAAAATTTTTATAATAATCATCGAGGCTATCGTATCGTTAAAAATTATTTCTGCATTTTGTACAAACAAAATAAATATATTAAAGAATATAAAAAACATGAAAATTATACTTTAGAAGTAAATTTAGTATCAAAAACATTTGATTCAGCACGACACAGTCCGACTGAAAATCGTTCCACTTTCTGGCCATTCCACTTACCGACGTTCCACTTATCGACGCTCTACTGTAGTTTATTACTGTGTTTATGCAAATCTTTTGAGCCGTATTTGTACGAATCGCTGCTCAAAATGTCTGCAGATAAAACAAAGGATATCCAGGAAGTAGAAGAAGATGAAGGTGACAAAGTAAAAGAATACAGAAACAGCATAAAAGAAATACAGAGATGCATTAATCAAAGCAAAAACATCAATAAAGTTTTAAAAAAGAGTGCCCTAACACACGTCGATTGTGTGTCTGAACTGTTTGAAGACTTATTGTTAATCTACCATGAGGAAAGGGATAGAACCCTTAAGCTTGAAGAAGAGTTGAAAACACTTAAAAGCATGACTATTCAACCTGAACCTAAGAAAAAATTATATGCAGAGATCTTGAAAAAACCAATACATAAGACGACAGAAACAGACATAATGGTGTTTCCAAAGGAATCACAAATAAAACCAACAGAGATGGATGAAGAACTAAAGAAGACAATTGACATTAAAAAAGTAAAAGTAGGCGTCAAGGATATGAGACAAATAAGAAATGGAGTTATACTGAGATGCAGCTCCAAGGAGGGAGCAGAGAGACTAAAATCTGAAATAAACTATTCTAACAAATTCGAGGCAAAGGCTCCCAGAAAACCAAACCCAAAGGTTACAATAAACAAAATACCTTTGAGCTGGAAAAACACAGACGTCAAAAAGAACTTGATGATATATAACACAGAACTGCAAGAAGACAACTTCAGACCTCTCTTTCCCATCAACAAAAACAAGCAAATGGAATTGTGTGCTTGGGTGTTGGAACTAATGCCATCTTGTCGCAGGAAATTAAAGGACAATGGAGACATAATCTCAATAGGCTGGAACAGCTCAAAGATAAGAGACTTTTATAACTTCAAGCGCTGTAACAAGTGCTTTCAATATGGACATCTTGGAAATGAATGTAATGCCGGGATTCACTGCCCTGACTGCTCAAAAGCAGGTCATACTTCACGTGAATGCGAGTGTGAGTTACACGAGTTAAAATGCATCAACTGTGAGAAATATAACAAATCATGCCAAAGAGAGCAAGATAAAGTTAATACCAATCATGGAGCCAGAAATCGCGACTGTCCTGTCTTTAAATATCGGTGTGAGGTATCTAGAGCAAGAGTATGCGAATATTAAAAAAAAACTCAATTAACTTCATACAAATTAACTTGGATAGAGGTTCTAGTGCTACGGACCACCTGGTAAAATATATCACAGAAAACAGTACAAATATAGCAATAATTCAAGAACCATACCATACAGATCAGATCAAGGGCTTTCCCCAGCGATTCAAAGTACACACAAAGAATCAATACACAGCCATTGTTGTTTGCAACCCTAAACTACGGGCCACTTTAATAGAAGAGCTCAGCAATGAGATAATGACCACAGTTTATTTGGAAGTTAATAATTTGAAATTACTAATAAACTCCACCTATTTCCGACCAAGTGGCAATGTTAACGAGCAGATTCCAAACATAAAATACCTTTTAACAAAAGCAAACTACCCATTACTAATAGGAATAGACTCAAACTGCAGATCTACAGCATGGTGGAACAGGGTTGGAAATGGCCGTGGCGTTGCACTTCTCGAATTCATACTGAACAACAACATCACACTACAAAACACTAAAGGCCCGCCTACTTTCTATAACCACCAGGGTTCTAGCCATATAGACCTCACACTAACCACTGGGAACATAGGCCAGCATATTACAGACTGGTCAACACTGCTAACAGAAACACTATCAGGACATAGATATATTACATTTAGCCTTTTCATAGGAAATCAACATCAAAGAAACACAGCAATAACTAAAAAATATAATATACACAAGGCAAATTGGGATAACTTTAACTTGGATTACAATAATGAAGCACAAAGCATTAGACATAATTTACAATTAGACCTACCCATTAACGAAATAGTCGAGGAATACACGAAGAAAATCATACATTGCTGTGATAAAAATATCCCTACATACTCCCAACATAAACAATCAGT
Source organism: Centruroides vittatus (assembly GCF_030686945.1). Lineage (NCBI taxonomy): Eukaryota > Metazoa > Arthropoda > Arachnida > Scorpiones > Buthidae > Centruroides > Centruroides vittatus. The sequence continues at coordinate 35,719 of NW_027120947.1, read as the reverse complement.
TCCCTGGTGGTCTAGCGAACTAACCCTACAGAGGAGACTATTAAATAACGCGAGGCGAAAGTACCAACGCTGTAAGCAACAATCCCAACGAGACACACTAAGACAAACATATACCCAGCTAAGAAACAATTACCAAAAATTAATCAAACAATCCAAAGCACACTCTTGGAAAGAATTCTGTACTGATGTAGGAAATCAAAACCCATGGGGCAAAGTACATAAATTTCTAAAACACCAAAGCAACATCAACCAACAAACTGTATTATTAAAGGATAAAAATGGAAATAAATGTATGACTAGCGAGAATGAAGCAAAAACAATACTTGACTACTTTTATCCTAAGGATGAGCAAAACACAGACAATAGCAATCATAGCTCAATTCGTCTCTGCATTAATGAACCATATCTCAAGGAAAATGACTCCCCGTTTCAGATACATGAGATCCAAAATGTAATAAAAGCACTTCAAAATAAAAAAGCACCCAGGCACGACGGGATCCTTCCAGAGATAGTAAGACATATATTCCAGATAACTCCCGATATCTTACACAATATCTACAATAGCTGTCTAAAACAAGCTACCTTTCCAAATACCTGGAAGATGGCAATATGCAAATTAATTCCAAAGCCTGGCACCCAAATTCTCAGTGAACCCAAAAACTACAGGCCGATCAGTCTCCTACCAGTTATGGGAAAAATTTTGGAAAAATTACTAATAAACAGAATTAATTATCACCTTCACAAAAATAACATACTTAATAGAAAACAATTTGGTTTTACCCCACAAAGTAGTACTGTAGACGCCCTATCTGCAGTTACCAAAATAATTAAAAATAGTCAAGATAACAAAGATTACTGTTTACTAATATCCCTTGATATCTCCGCGGCGTTTGATCGTGCCTGGATTCCTAAGATACTTTACACATTACGTAGATATAACTGCCCAAAAAATTTATATGATCTAACAGTTAGTTACTTTAAAAACAAATGCACAACACTAATACACAGCAATAACACTTATACCAGGAATGCCTCCCAGGGCTCTGCCTGTGGGCCAGGCTTTTGGAACATCCTAATGAACACAATATTTGATATCAAACTACCAGCACATTGCGAACTGTTTTGCTTTGCTGACGACTCCCTCGTAACAGTTGTTGCTGATAACATTAAAGCACTAGAAAACAAAGCAAAATCAATCCTTCGTAAAATTGAAAACGGGGGGGAAGAGTGCAAAATTACATTTAATACGGATAAAACTAAGTTAATGCTAATACACAAAGCAGGTAAGCACAAAAAACCTACGTTAAGACTACAAGGTAAATATTTAAAATATCAAGAAGATATTAAATACTTGGGTTGCACTCTCGACTCAAAACTCACGTGGAAAGAACATATAGATACAAAAATACAAAAAGCTGAGCGAATGCTGCTAATGCTACACAGAGTTGCTACCTTACGTTGGGGTTTAAATTCAAACACATTAGACACTATCTATGAAGGTGTCTCTCCTCCCACAACTAACATACGCCTGCCAGGTGTGGGGTCATGCGCTAAATCGCAAATATCTTTGTGAAAAGTTATTAAAATTTCAACGAAAAATCTGCATTAAAATGATAAAAGGATACAGAACACTTTCAAGAGAGTCAACGTTGGTAATAGCCAATAAAATTCCTATAGACATACTCATAAAAAGTAAAATGGAATTACACAACACAATAAAAACAAACAGATTAATCATAAATACAAAACATTATGAAATAGACTCTCCAGCCGATTTTCGCGCCCTCCCTCACCCGTCATATACACATGCACAAGCAGTAGTCAAATACACTTCTAACATACGCTCCATCATATATACTGATGGCTCCAAATCAAAAAATGGTGTGGGTGCTGGTTTCTGTCACATCAAGGATGATAAAGTACTTCAATGTTCAACATTTAAGCTAGAAAATCACTGCACAATAACACAGGCAGAAATATTAGCCATCAATCACGCACTAAGATACATTCTAAAATATAAATATAATGACACACTCATATGTACAGACTCAAACGTATCAATAAAAATTTTGAGCACACCTAAAATTAGCAGTAAACTATACTACAACACTTACCTACTCTTCAAAGCAAGTTACACCAAACACAACACGCAAATCTCTTGGATAAAAAGCCATTCAGGTTGTGGCGGCAATGAGCTTGCCGACTTGCTTGCCACAACCGCTTATCTAAATGATACAATTAAATACAGTGACGTACCTGTAGTATTCGCTCGTTTACATCTCCAGCATTGGTCAATCAGGACATGGCAAACTCGTTGGCATGAAGATAATAAAGGACAGATTACACACAAGTTCTTCCCGAAATTAGAAACTAGACACAACTGCAAAATTATAACCCATGATTTTCGGCTAACACAAATACTTACAGAACATGGCAAATTTAATAATTATCTAACTAGATTCAAAATTATAAATCAACCGAACTGTAACTGTGGAGATAATGTACCCGACACTGTAGAACACATAATATATAATTGTGCTCTTTTCGACCCTTGGCGGAGGCAACTCATTACACACTTCACAAACAAATTAATTACCTGGCCCGTGGCACTAAGTGAACTCACACAGAACGAAGACGATCTTAAAATCTTCAAACGTTGCATCATAGAAAGCTTCAACAAATATGGACCAAACTAGACAAATAACGTTTTCCTATCTTTACTGTACTTTGTATACTTTACTGTACTCTGTTTGTTCATCTGCACCTACCCACTACTGACTACTGTTTTCATCTATTTATAATTTGTTATGTTTTGTATTTGTTTGTGTTACTTGTATGTATATATAAATTTATATTTAAAAATATATATATATAATAATAATACAAAAATAAAAAAAAATATATATATATATATAAATAATAAAAATAATAATACTAATAATAATGGTAGTGGTGATAACGATGATAATAATGATAATAATAAGATATTAAAAAAAAATAAATAAATAAAAATAAATAAATAAATACAATTTAAAAGATAAATAAATAAATAAATATAAAAAAAAGGGAAAAAACCAATTATACTGTTTTGTGTTTCTTGTCTTTATATGTATATTACGTTTGGGTGTTGGTGTCTACAACTATATGTTACTTAAGTCTTAATTTAGTATTTATTCTTGTATATAAGTTTAGATTTAGCCCTCTATTTTTATTTTGATTAGTATAATAAGCTATATGTACAATTCATGGAATGCTCAGAGGCTTGGTGATACTTCTACATCTCTATCTCTTCTCAGTATATTACATGGTGTTGTCCCACAGACTACCGAATGGACAGCTTCCCTGTGCATTGGTGAGTCATTCTTGAAACCAAATATACACTCTTGTAACTCTCTTAGTGCTCTTTGAGCGGAAAGAGAGTGTCTCCTTAACTGCCAACTTTTACAAAAAAAAAAAAAATATATATATATATATATAAAAGACATTTTTAAACATTTACACAGTTGTCTAAATGTTCGTTCATTGCATCAAAAGGTTTTTTATAAAATTTAAAGTCACTAATATTAATATTATATTTGTTGAATGGATAGTTCCCTTTCATTTTTGTTAACGAAACATATGTGTTAGAATGGAATTCTATCACCTCCATGAATTGATTTTTACATATTTTGAAGTTAAACCGGGTAATTTTCAGATTTACTTTTATCTAGAGTTAGATCTAACCCAAACTTTTGGTCAAAGGCAAACTTTTGCTTTTTCAACTCGTGATCTTCTATATTTTTAAGTTCGGGTCCTCTTCTTTTACCAACACTCTGTTTCACATTAAAATCACATTCTAAAATTAACATTATATTTATTGAATTATTTTAAGTAAAAATATTTAAAATCTAAAATAAAATACTTACCTTCTGAAGACATTTTTCTTAGATATATTAAGCTGGTATCCTGGCAGTGCATTGAGCTAGTCTCTTACACACAGTATTTATACTATCGCCAGACACAAAAATAACAGATAACACAAATGTGAATTAATATTTTTAGACAGTATTTTTTAACAACAGGATATCCATGAATAAGATAACTATTGTAAGATAAATCACCAGTCTCAAGAAATTCTTCTATATTATTACCAATTCTTATTTCATTTTTTTGATATGCTGACAACAATTCAGGGGGGACAAGAGCCATTTGTTTCGCCATTAGATTCTTTTTCCTGTTACTATAGTAATTAGTCTACCTGCCATAGACAATAACAAAGCCAGTAGAAGAGGAAGGAATCCACCAGATTGATTAACTAAAATTTTTTTCTTAGTATTTAAAGGAACATTTTTTTCACTTAATTTCCTGATAATTTTTTTATACTTTTGTAATTTACGAACATCGGCAGGTATATTTCCTCTCCGCAAATTATCGCATATTTCACACAAAACTTTAATTTGATCCGGAGTAGCTTCTTTCAATATTGCTTTTCATTGAGAAGGAGTAGTCTTAGACAAAAGTGCTAACATATGATAATTTTTTTTTACGTTCTTTATTTTATTGGTAAGTATATCCAAAAAATACCTTGTTTGCAGGAAAACACGAATCTCTCACAGAAAAATTTCTTATTCGTTTTAGGATGAAAATCTAATAACAAATAACCAAATTCCTTTTCTGTCGCTTTTTATACGCATCCATAAAAAAATCACATTTACCAGCAAAAGCTTGCTGCCCCAAGCAACTTACTTGACTTTTATCGCGATTATTTTTAAATAATATCAAATAATGTGTGTTTAAAGTTATATCTCTCATAATTCTATTTTTTGGAAACAAATTTTGCATTATCGCGATCACGCTTATATTATAATGATGAGACTCTGTTGTAAACAAAAATGCAGTTTTTGAACTGAGTTCATGCATCAAATAATCAATTATCATTAAATCCCATCCTTGCACGGATTCAAGTAAGCCATACATGAATGTAACATCTTTTTCCTCGTGAAAAAACGGTAAATATACGGAATAACACCATAGAACCTTTTTTAATGTCTTTTCATAAATTTTGTTACGAATAATTTTTCTCACTAATGTTGTCTTTCCGCATTGCGAAGGTCCGACGATTATACAGTTACTAGGATGTTTGAAATACATATTAATCAAACTTATAAGCTTTAGTAAATTTATAATGCTTTGATCCACAAATTATCTCCCTAAATATTAATATATTCTTTTTGTTCCTTTCTATATAAATTTCTTTCATAACTTCCGAACATTCCTCGAACGAATAATATAATTTATTACTAACTTCATTAATTCTTCCATTCTCGTCAACAATTATAAAACCAAATTTTCTATCTCCTTTCCATATTTCGTCGTTAACTTTAAAATAACGTAAAACAATAGGGAGATTATCAGGAATATCGAAACAAAAATTATTTACCGCAGCAATACACGTATCTATAGACTTGTACAAACGAGGAGAAACAGAATAATTTCTATCACAGTCGTAAGTAATAATAGAACCATATGTCTCCATGATTGCAACTTTTAATCTTGGTATTAAAAATAAATTCTAACTTTCCTTAAAACTTAATTTATATCAAAAACCGACGTATCGTATATCTTCTATAAAATAATCATTACAGAAACTTTGCCTTATTGTAATTAGAAAGTTAATTTAATTCAAATTTGTGATCAGTATGTGTCATATTTATAATTAAAAAATTAATTTAATTCAAATTTGTAATTAGAAAGTTAATTTTGTGATCAAAGCTTCCCAAACCACCACTACTATTAGTTCATATATTTCAAGTTACCTCAATAATTACTTTTGATTTTTATATTTACAAAACTCCATAAATTATGGTAAATTTACTGTTTACTAATGGTGTGTATTGTTGGAAATCTTCTGTTTTTGTGTAATGTATTAAGTCTTATCGTTATAATTATAACTACTAGAAATTAATATTTTAAAATACTTATAATTGTACACAACTTTATTTTTTACTATCTCCACGCCATTAAGTTTTCAAAAGTTCGTACACTATTTTAATTGCTTTATTATATCTGTAATAAACTGTTCTATCTTAAGTCGTATATAATTGTAAATTAGAATTAAACTATGCGTTTATTTCTATTCTATCAATGCATTGTTCACATTAATGTCGATTAGTTTTATATTGCTCTAGAGATGTTACGTAAACTGGAAATATTCCAAGACTTCTATCAATGCATTCCAATCGCAATACGTTCATCAGTTTAAATACGAACTAGTAATAAATTTTTCTTTCAATTCTCTTTATTGTTTGACCATAAAATTTATTGTTGCCTTCAATTTTCTATTGCTGTTTATTTAAACATTAAATTTAATAAGTCAGATTAAATATGACTACTTTAGTAAATACGGAAAATCACAACTTATGTAAAAGTCATATCTTTCGGTTATCCAATTCATAATTAATATTAATCAGAGGTAATTTTACGTTTTCTAATTTCCCTATGTACAGTACAGTACTTTTTGTATACAATAAATTTAATGTCATTATTTCACTATAATTTATCATTTTGCAAGACTGTGTACAAGTGGCAAGACCGATGTTGTCCCGAAGCCGAAATTTTAAAATATGATATCTGGTCCGAGATATTTTAGGTGAAGATTTGTAACCTTAATTCACGGTTCAATTAGAAATTCTGAAAAAGTCACGCGCTATATATCAATCGAGTTTACGATTTTTTAGTTACATTAATACCTACGAGAAATTACGTTTGGCATTCAAACCAGACATTTAACATTAACGGAACCGTAACAACATTAATTATTCGAAACACACATTTGTGTTTTCTGTCCTGATATATGGGGGTTATAAGAGTTTTTTCACGTTTTTAACAGTTTTCGCGTGGGATGTGCAAATACTAATTTTAACATGCAAGTCAAACTGATTTAAACAGAACGTCAAAAGGATGTTACCAAAAGTTTATTTGCGTGTAAAGTAAACACACCTAACCTTACTCGAGGACAGTGGCGTAGCTAGAGTTCTCCGGGCCGGGTGCGGAACAAGATTTGTGGGTCCCCGAAAAAAATTTTTCGGGTCTATTTTCCTGATTTTGGGGCCCCTATAAACCTGTTGCTTTTCAGGGGCCTGGTGCGGACCACGCCTACCGCTACCCCTAGCTACGCCACTTTTCAAGCAGTTAAAATTTGATCTCCCAGATAACGACTGCAATTCATTGTAATATCATTTTGATTTGGATAATTAAGGAAAATAAATTTATTGCAATTAGAGAGTAAATTAATCATTGAAACATACGCCATATTATACTGTCAACTTAAACTTAACTTAACAAATCTTTTACAGTGTTTCGACACTTTATATTATTTTACCGAAAATTTCATTTATTACTATTTCTAACATAAATATCAATTCGATTTCGGCAATGATAATTTATGTGTTTTCATCTACTAATATACATTTATATAAGAAAAAGAATGAATCGAAAAACATCTTTTTGATAATTTTATGTTCATTTTAATTATATTGCATACTGTATAATCTAAATCAGGCTGCAGAAAATGTCTAACTAATTATAAAATAATATTAAAATTTATTCATTTTTCAAAATTATATAAAATTAGTGAATTGTTCCAATTTTAAACAGTAAGACATGTTATAAATGTAATAACTTATCTACTGGAGTGCGTAAATAAACATACTTCAATGGTAAATCTATAATAAATTTCTGAAATTAAAACATAAAATTCTCAATGGTCGAAACTAAAATTTTACGACTATATATTTATCTGCAAACAGAAGTAGACTTTTCAAATGAAAATTTTCTATTTCCGTTGGTTATTGTTTGCTATAATAACTCATTGGCATATCCATGGAAACTTTTTTGCAGTAACATTCGATATAGTTGTTGCAAGAGGTTTCACGTCTTTTAAATCTAATCGAAATATGGTCGTAAATGCAGTATGAACTGTATTATTAATTACAAGCAGGAATTTCGACTCTATATTCTTATATAATCCATTCTCTTTTCACGAAATGGTGTGTATGACTTGTTTGTTAACTTCTTTCACGAACTCTATAACAGCATTTGGATTGAAAGTGATGAAATCGTGTTCATGTGTTTCGAATGACACTGACCAGAATAGACACTTTGCATCTTCTCTGCTCTTTCGATTCTACACGCATTTCGTAAAGTTCTTTCTCTGGTTTGTCAATATTCTGTTTTTGATAAGGTTAATTGATGGCAATATTTACGGTTTACGAGTTAGCAATATGTACGGAAAAGATGCTTTCAAAAATTCAGTAGTAAATGCATTAATATCGAGTTATCAATTTAATACAGCATTCTGAAGAGAGGACCAATTCCTGTTCATTGTGTTTTAAGTTCGTACAAAGGAGAACAAAAAGAATTTGAAAAAATAGAAAAATATTTTTTTTATCTTTTTCTGTTGCCGATTACGTTTATCGCAGCCATAGGAACAACAGTTGCTGCAGAATTACTGTTCTACGCGGAAATAAAAAAACAGAACGGAACAGATTTCGAAGCGTTCCTTGTCGCTGTTGTACATGGTTTGCATTTTATGTACACCATTGGCCATATTGCAGGAGTCTTGGCCGCGGCCGCAGTAGCACTTTATATTCTGCAGAAAAGATTGGTTAAAATGTCTGAAGAAATTGCTGAGTTGAATATTAAACAAAGCGACAGAAATTGGAAAGTATCATACAAAAACACGTTGAAGTTTGGCTATGGATCGACAGAATAAATGAAGCAATGAGCGATATCTTGTGTCGTTTACACGTTTTATTTGTATTTAGCCTGCTTCTTATCGTATGAAGCATTATTTGTTGATATGGAAATGATTTTAAGAATATCTACAGGAATTCTCTCTATCGGTTTTACTATTGGATTGATTGTATTCACTTGGGGTCTTTCTATCATTACCCAATCAGTAAGTCAATAATGTTCTGTGTAAAGAAAAAGTGTTCGTTTGAAAATTATAATTTGTTTAATTTAAATCATATATAACTTTAAAAAATTTAATTCTAAATTCTTTTAATTTAAATTCGAAATAACTAATTAGCAATATATAATCAATTGTTTTTAGAAATTTGGTGCTATTATATATTTAGTACTTGAATTTCTACCATGCATATAAGACACGGAGTCGTATTTATCACAATACACATCTAATGCTCCTGACTCGAGTTAATTTTTACTAACTGAAATAAAATTTATTTAACTGCACTTCTGGTATATAGATTTTAGTGTACTGTACTGTAATATTATCAGATTCAATTGGCAATAACTGAATACAATATATCACAATTGAAAAAAATATATTTAAAAACTAAACAAGTCAATTTGCACGATTCATATTGTTTTGTATTTTTCGCTTTGAAATAATTTATTATTTGAATTTCAGGTGTACGACAACTTCTTGTCCATCGAGAGACTTTCACCAGCAGATCTCCCATTGACTTTCAAGCTTCAGGTATTTGTTTAGATTTTTTTTTCGAATTTTGTGCTAGATAAAAAGTCTTAAATCTTGCTGGATATTCAGAATAATTCATTGTGAAAAATAATATTAAGCTTGCAAATTTGTACTATTAATGTATAAGCATGGTGTAGTTCAGTTGTATGTTGATACAACTGAACTATACTTAATGCTTGCTGAGAAAATTATATATTCGACTTGTCTTACATTTACTCGAAGCTTTCTTTAAAGCTTCTAGATAAAAATGTGAATTGTTTTCAACTACAACAGTTGAATGACTGTCTCATCAAATATTGTTTTAGTGAATTACAATTATTTTCCCTGTGCACGGAATTCCGTTTATATTGCAAACTGTTCAAAACACAAAAAATTGGTTTCTGTTCAATTAATAATAAACAAATTTACCATAATCACGTCCTGAGAAGCTCTTTCAAATTTTAGGTTATTTCCATCTTGAAGATATTTTCGATAGCGCGTTATATTTATTGTAACGTAAATAATAATACGGTAAGACCTTGTTTAACGCAGGAAATGCGTTTCCAGACGACAAAGCGCAAACGAAACAGCGTTAAACGAGACTATTTTAACATAGAGTAAATAGGGATAGGGGAACAGGCGACCAAAAAATAAGCAATTTTATCTTAATTTTAAGTTATTCTTATATAAATTTTTGTATAATAATACATGATAAATAACACATAAACATAAGCGCACAGGAATGTAAAGTTAATTTTTTGTGACGACGGTCTTGGTTTTTTTGAAATTCTCGTTTTTTGCGATGAAGTCGTGTATTTTCATTGACTGCTTTCTTTTTATTTCCTTAAGTAAATGTTGGTAGCAGAAGATAGCTTCCAAAACGCCTCATTTTGCTTTGGCATCCTGTCAAAATCTGGATCATCCGGTAGAATTTGATCAACGATTTCGGTTTTCGTTACCAAACATTCACTAAAAAAAATTGTAGTGAAAGTTTTTGGGTTCGTCTTCAGAATCTCTATTTTCCGGTTCTACACGAATTCCTTGTTTTGCCAGTTCTCGAAATCGTCATTGTTAAGCAGTGGCGTGCCGTGACATTTAATGATAGGGAAGCTGTTATTCCGTAAGAAGCCGACTTACAGGGACGATCAATTAATTGCGCGTCATGGCCCGTTCGTATTTGTTTGTTCGTTAAGCCAGTAAAAACCGTATACTTCCTTAAATGTATTTTAAATAGATTATCTGACGTACTTAATAAATAAGAAAGTTTAATATAATTACTTCCGTTATTAAATTCAATAAATTCCCTTTGCACTCTAAATGTCAATTTTTGCTTTGAGAAAAAACATATAACTTCTATTAATTAGATATATCTATTAATCGTAATTATCTTGTTATAATTTTCAATATTTATTTTATATTGTCTATCAATGTTAAATTCTATTCCGCTTTGATTTCGAAATTGCTTCAATTTTACGAAAGAATCGTCATTCGTCATAAATTTTATGTCAAAATGTCGAAATTTTTTTGTCGATGTATTTATATTTAATTTAGGCATTGGTCTTTCTCTTTTAATAATGTTTTCTTTTTTATTATATTGTCTCGAGCCAAAACTTTTTTAAAATAAATTTTTTAATCATTAGCCACGACATAAGGGCTAAAATTAAAATTATATAAAAACTTTCTTGGTAAAACAAAATGTGTGATGAATATACATACCTAGTACAAAAAATTCTTCAATTGTACGAATATACTTTTAAAGAAACTTATAATAAAATATAACTTTGTGAAGAAACGTACATAAAAATAACAAAATATTCTTTATTTTTTAAACCTTAAAACAATCCACTTAGCGAAATAGCTCCCTACGAGTGGCTAATGAATGGAATTGGAGACGGTCCAGGTAGGTGTGTGCGTGCCAAATCCCGAGGGTGCCGATACCGGTCTTTTGCCTCTTTTGTCGCATCACTCAAATGCCTCTTTTGTCGCATCACTCAAATGCCTCTTTTGTCGCATCACTAGTATATCTCAAAGGACGCGACAGGGTTGTGTAGATTTTAAACGTTTCTCACCATAGCTATAAAAATCGAAATATGTTAAACTTAACAGATTGTCTGTCGTTCGTTTTCTAACTAATTCGTTTTAGGACCGAGTGTTCACGGAAATTTCCAAAATTTACAACTTTTCGGTCACTCACATTGAACTGGAAAAATTTCTGTCTTTATTACATCTAATATTATGAAGAGACCAGACCCCACTGTACTCGGCAAGAGATTGGTTCGTTTAAGCTTCTGTTTAAGTAAAATTTCGGCTCTTTCATTGGGGTTTTATTTATGTTTTTAATTCCCAAATAGCTAAATTATTTAACTACTACTTAAGTAGAAATAAGTCGAAACCGGTTACTTTGTACTCGAATATCTGTAGTCTTGAGAAAGAAGTGGAAGAAAATTTTTATGACAACCGATACATAAACCGTAAATTTAAGGAAAATAAATTGTAGAGCTTTTTTGTACCTTGTACGTCTTATTCATTAAATTTGGTTGTAAATGATGCTGCCAAAGTAACAATTAATTTTTTAACACTGTGCTAGAATTGTACACATTTTTTCTGCATCCCCTTACAGATGGGACATATTAAATCGTAATATCACCGGTTTAACATTGAAATCCGTAAGTAATATAAGATGGGAGAGCAGAATAAACGCAGAATAAATATATTAAATGTTTTAATGGATTTTTTTAAAACTCCCGTCAACTATACAGAACTATCATAAAAACATGCCAGTAAACTCCTATCGGTTGGGTTAAGTTATAAATCTAGTTTAGGGTGGGCATACTTTTTTATAACGTGGGCCAGAATAAATTTCACGTTTTTTTCCGGGCCGTAGTAGTTAATTGACGCCTTCTTGTTACTTGTAATTTTTTTAGTCTGCAAATATGAAATAAATAAATAAAAAGTTAATTACTAAATTTATTTCTCTTATCGTTTTCGAAAATTACAAAGAATTGGAAAAATAACTACAGTAGAGAACCGAAAATCGGAATCAATTGGGGACTGGGGTTGTTCAGATTAGTGATTTGTTCCGATTACCGATTATGTACGAAAAAATATATTAACCTGTCCGATGTTCAAATTTTTCTCCGTTGCGTGTCGTTTCGTGTTGAATTTTTCTCCGTTGCGTGTCGCTTCGTGTTGAATTTTCGTCGATATTAAGCCTAACGAAAATTTTTATAATAAGAATCGAGGCTATTGTATCGTTAAAAATTATTTCTTTATTTTGTACAAACAAAATAAATTTATTGAAGAATATAAAAACATGAAAATTATACTTTAGAAGTAAATCTAGTATCAAAAACGTTTGATTCTGCACGACACAGTCCGACTGAAAATCGTGCTGATTACCGGCGATTCCGATTACCGGGGTTTCGATTAATGATTCTCTACTGTATTTATTAAATTGGAAAAATAACTAATTATCTGTTAAAGATCTCGCGGGCCGGATATAAACTTTTCGCGAGCCGTAGCTGGCCCGCAGGCCGAGGGTTGCCTGCCGTTGATCTAGTCTACTCATGATTCACATAATCGGACGAGGGTGGCCAAATATCTAGCAGACAGGCCTAACCGGGTGACGTTGGTGCTCTGTAAACCGCATGTGCCAATGCCTATATAATCTGGCTGATTGGAAACACCTGGTTTCGACATTCCTTCCGCCACTGAATTATTCGAATATACAACAGCAATCTTATCGTTTTTTTCACATGTAGTATAAAAATTTGTAAAAGATACACAATGCAGTCATAATAAAATATTAATTATAATTAATGCAAAGTCGGTTAAAATATGAAAATTTATATTTCTTAAACTACAAGGGAAGATCATTGGAAAGTGGAATCGGCGCTTCCATCGCTTCCAATGACGGCACGCCACTGTTGGTAAGGCTCTTACCAGAAATCTGCACAAACTCCGAAATATCCTGCTCGTCTACATCTCCTGTATCGAGTAAGTTGACAATTTTGTCATCCTAAGGATAACGCGATAGGCTCTTCTTAATCAGAATTCTTAGATACCTCCAGCTATAACTTCTTCCACACTTCGTTCATGGATTTGTCAGTTAATTCTTGTCAAGCAAAGTCGATATTTTCTGTGGCATCGATGATGTCATAGTTTTTCCAAAATTGCAAAAAACAAACATAGATTTAAGGGAAATACAGCGCTACGACGAATTGCCATTTTTTTCTCATCGGTTCGTGTTTGGGTATAATCGTATTATATATATGAATCAATGAAATACCGCGTTAATTTGAATCAACGTAAAGCGAGGGAGCGTTAACCAGGGTCTTACTGTACAGTGTATAGTTTTTTACAAAATTACAATTTATATTGAAAATATTTACCAACATGTTAAACCCTGTTTTAATTGGATAATTCACAATAATACTGCTAGATTTTTCTGTGATAGATGTTGGTAAATAATATGAATTTTGTAAAATGTTTGCTTTTTTCAAACAACACAACACATGTTAGTGTATTTGTTAAATAAAATTAATATAATATTAAAAAATTCATATGGTAATTAAAGTGTAATCTTTCTTAGCTGACTTCCTCTGTCAAGAGGTTTACGAAATTTCGTTTGGGATTTACAGTCGGAGGGTTTTTCTATGTGAAAGAAGACTTTGTCATGAAGGTAAAGGTCATTTTATATTTACCGTTAAGCAATTATTAATACCGCTGAGTTATTCTATTTCAGGTAATAGAAGCGTTATATTCGATATTTACAACAATTATAGAACTAACTGGTGTTATGGAACAGGAAAAACGCTGTGATGTAAAATCTGTCTCTAATTCCTCATTCATTTATTAAGTAAACAGTTCTTGTCTATTTGTATAATTGAGAGTTAAAGATAAACTTTATGTTCATTACTGCACTTAATTGAAAATATAAATACCGATGCATCGATTTAAGTGTTACAATATTCAAACACATGGAAAATAATGACGCGTATTGTTTGGTTTCAGTTTCTGTTTGCCTAATATTTTGCTGCTGTTCGTCGCTTGCTTATTGATTTTATACTTAATGTTTAGATCTGTAATTAATGGTCAATTGAATCGTATGATAGCAGTGTAAGCTCTATTTGTATTGTAAATTTTGGCACATGATCATGTAACAGTAGACAATGTTTGTAAACGATGTTGTTTTTTTCTTGGCACGAATATTCTAATTACTATCAATAGAAAACCGAATATTTATTTTAATACATTAGAAAACAAGAAAATACAATGATTAAGTGAAATACAGTCAAACCTGTTTTTGTGCAGACTTTTTCTGTGCGATTTTTATTTGTGCGATTTGTTTTGTGCGATTTTTTTTGTGCGGTATATGAAAATTTTAATCAAATTAAAACATAATTGACTCCTGTAAAATTTTTAAAAACTCTATTGGTTGTTTTCTATAACATCAGTGGGTTTTTTCATTTTTTATTCAGTAAATTTTTTTTCATACGTTTATTTCGGTCCCCTCTTATTTTAATAGCATAAAAACCATAAATATTATGTTATATTTGAACAGATGCGGTAAGTTAGCTCCCCTCCAGCTTTAGACTGCAGGTGTGAAATTTCACTGCCTTGTTAAATGAAATAACACTTCCTGCAGCTATATTTATCAAATAAAATCATTATTTAACGATTATTTTTAACTTTTTAATGTTAGATTCGCATTTAAGTGGAAAGAATTAATTAATATAAAAATTAAAATTCTTAGAGGACTTTTTCCCCATTAGGTGTTGCAGAAAAAGGCCCAAGGAGTTAAAAAAGCAATTCCTAGTTATTTCGTACGGTTTCGAGTTATTTTCTACGTGAGACTTTTTTATGCGGTCCCTATTCACCGCATAAAAAAATATATTTTTAATTGTGTTGCGAAAACTATTTTTTATAGCCACTCGTGAAGTTTCGCGCGATTTTTTTTAATGCATTTTTTTTATGCGGTCCTATCCCCCGCACAAAAACAGGTTTGACTGTATAAAGTAAATCGAGGAAAGATGCTTTACATTTTGCTTATGAAGCGGAAAACTATACCTTATGTTTTATTTTATAAACAAACAGATAATGAAGTTTACTCGAAAAATAATAACTGTACCTTTTAAATATGTTTAGAATGTGTGCTCAAGATAAGTTACACAGATCGTAATATAAATCAAAATTTAACAATTTTGTATATACAGTCAAACCTGTTTTTATGCGGGGGATAGGGACCGCATTAAAAAAAACGCATAAAAAAAATCTCACGAAACTTCACGAATGGCTGTAAATAATAGTTTTCGCGACACAATTAAAAAATATTTTTTTATGCAGTCAACAGGAACCGCATAAAAAAAGTCTCACATAGAAAATAACTCAAAACCGTACGAAATAGAATTTATTGACAACAGATGTCAGCACTTGACTGCATCGTCTGGTCTATCGTCTGTTTTACATACTTTTGTTCAGGTGGTGTTTTGTTGACTTAAAAAGTAAATTATTTCATTTTTCGCATATTCATGCAATAATATTACTATAATAAGTGCATTTATGCTATAATAAGTTTATTTAGCTATAATAAGTCAACGTAAGACATGACGAATCGCACGAGACTAGTCGCCAACTATACCGCACAAATTAAAAATTCGCATTAAAAAAATCGCACAAATAAAAATCGCACATAAAAAAAGCGCATAAAAACAGGTTTGACTGTATATCAATCTTTTGCATAAAATTAGATTTTAATATTTCAACTTTTAATTCATATTAAAATGATTTAAATTTTGACTTGAAAGGAATTGTCAACTGATTTTTTTGTAAACATTTTGGAAGCTTTTCATGATAAGCAGAGAAAAATAACACTTTTCAGTACATCTCTCAGTATTATGTTTTTGTATGTTTGAAAATTAGTGCCACTTGAAAATGCAATTGAAAATAACTGACAGATGTTTTTTCATCAAAATATAAGAAAATCTGCGTCAGCGAAACCATTAAACACTGGTAATTAGCATTAATTGTGTAATTAATCAATTAGCTGGCCGCGTGAAGTTTTCCGGGTTTTTTTCAAGTGTTTGAATTTTGAATAGGGGCCAGTTTATAATAAAAAGTCCTCCCGGAAGGCACACAGCTTTCACATATTGCACCGAATTGCATCAATAAATTCACTATGATAGAAAAATCAAATGTACAGTAATTCTGTTCGAAAATTGAATATTTGAGATATCGTAACATTTAGCGACTCAATACATCCTCGAATGATAAGAGCATAATGCTTACGAAATAACAGCACGAATAGTGATATTTAGCGCTTACCTAATGCCATAGAATATTCTATATTATTGATATTTTACTACATTGCTGAGTTATAGCACTGTTAATAGCTTTTAACTTGACATATAATACGAAAAAAGTTTTCGTTTTAGTACCTCAAACACTGAGAAGGCTTTATTTCTGCGTATCAGAACAAATACTTTAATATTTCATTGTAAAAAGTATAAAAATTACGACTCTTAAATGTCATCTGACAAAACTACATTTACAACTTGATCGTTATTCGCATTCTTTTCTTAATCAGACAGTATTAAAGTGCAATATAATTAGTTGTGTTTGTAATTTATTTCAACGGCTTTACTGATGTATTTAAATGGTGTTTAAGTAATGTACTTTAATTATTGCAGTTAATTACTATAATAAAATTAAGAACTAAAACTATGTGGCTTTAATTTATAAACTGTTGCTGATCAATAAATGTATGTTAAAAGCACCTTGAACTCAATACTATCGATCACATTATTATTAAGTGTTTATCGGATACTTAAAACTTGCTTCGCAGTTAAATGCTATTTAAAAAATTGCGGAGTTTCATTGCGTGACTTGTACTCTAAATGGAACCAAAAACGGACAAGTAAACACACTTCATTTTAATAAAATATCCCTTACAGAGTCAAAAATTTATGTCTTTGCTACTGTACCAGAAATTTCGTAGCGTTGCGACTGATCTCAAAAACTTATTTGGTCAATTTTTGATATACGCGATATTCGTATTTATTTACTTATTACACATAAATCCATTAAACTTAATTAGCTAGTGTTACTTTTTACTTTGGTTGTGTGTGACATCTATTGTTTCTACGCATCTAAAACCAATTTTTCTCCCTTGCGTTTTCATTGAAGACTTTCGTACATGATAAAATCATTCATCATTTGTTAAATATACATTTAATTATACATATGTACCGGTACCTCTGTATTATTACATATTTAAATAAATTTATTAAGTCTTCTTAAAAAAATTTATCGACAAAAAAATACGCATTTAGATAGAATTGTCCGATTATTCAAAATTGTCACTTTAATGCTCTAAAACCACTTTCACATTAGCCTATAAAAAAGCTCTCAATGGCTCACTATGTTCAGAATTTTCAGCTTATTTTTTTCTTTCAATACCTTCGAATGCCGCACGTCACACAGTTGAAGACACTTCGAATAGCTGACAGAATTTGAAATAGGCTGCATCTTAGGATTAAGGTCAGCAAGATGACCGCTTTGCTGAATTTTCTGCCACCTGAGTTGTTCTAATTATACTCTGGTGCCAGTTCGATAGCCAAGAAGATTACGCCATCAGCCACCGTACTTGAAAACGCATCTGAGTAGGTCAACACCTTACAGGAATTTTTCGGGAGTTATCTAACCTTGACATGTCTTGCCTTTCACAACTGCAGACTGCCACATTCTGGTCTTGGCAGAATCCACGAAAGTCTTAAATTATTTAGAAAATCTGAATATTAATAAAACTTGTTTATTAATAAAAATTCAAAATATTATTCAGGAATATATACAACTAGTTAAGAAACACTGTATCAGCGTGTAGTCGGAACGAAGCTGCTCGCACCTTTATTTTCTAGATTATGAGGGAAAAAAGAAACAAAGAATCATTCGTTTTCAACAATATATTTGATTTCTATTAGATCATTTAAAGGTACAAATATAAGGTCAGAATTAGCCATTAATTAATTGCTATGCCAACGTTTCATGAAACTGTAAGTCAAAGATCTGTAAGTCCAAGGCCTACCACTACGGGCCTTGGACTTACAAATTAAGTCGTAGCGATCTTTATCGTAACTCTTTAAAAATACTGAGTCAGTTACTTTTTCACTCGACTCAATGTAAGACCGATAGCTGTCTCTTTTTTCCCTATATCTATTTTGATTTTTGGTCGAGTTAATCCCTGTGATTTATGTATAGTCATCGAGTATGCTAAGGTAAGGAGAAACTGTCTACGAGATCGCAATATACTGCCATCGTTCGAAGAGCCTGTTATGGGGATTATTGGAAACAGATTACCATAGATGAAAGGTCACTGATAGCTATCGAATTCCACTAAAATTAACAGAGGAAGAGCTAGAGAGCGAGCATTAGGAGCATATATAATGTAGCATATAGTTCCTAGTGAACCATTGACGAGACCACCTTGTACCCATAAGTTGATTCTCAGCATGATTCTGGCATTAGCTGAGAGATACAAATACTTGGAGAGACCAAGAGCTGAGCCATCTTTGGACAAAGGCGGGGCAATATCTGAAGTATTTTCGGATGCTATATAAGCAAGAGTACGTCCAGTTGACTGCAAGTAGTCTCCGTTGCTTTGTTTAGCTTGCTCGTTTGTTGGATCGTAGCTCTACTGTTGTTTGGAACTGATCAAGTTCATCTCTGGATAAACAGGCTCGATTTCTTGTCGTCAGAATGTTCAGATCTGTATCAGAGAAATCACTCGAAGCTAGATGTAAGACATCTGTGAAAAAACTATCTGCGCTATTTCGTCTATGAGAATTACTAAGTTCAATGAACTTCTCAAAAGAATCAAATGCAAATGTAATGTAATGTCTCAACAAGGTCCCTACCTTACTGGGACATTACATTGTAAAAAAACACTCGAGTAGAGAGGAGTATCTTTAACAGGAGGAAGCTGACGAAAATTACCAAACAAATAGATAAAGAATCCACCAAACGGTACATCTTTCTCGGGGTTTATCTCCCTAAATCTTCTCTCGATCATGTAAACCATTCTTGTACCAATCATTGACATTTCATCGGTGATGATGAATTTGAGCGACTTCATCTCAATCTGGAATCTCTGTGCAGCTTCTTCATTTAGAGATCGAAATTTCGTACTAACGAAGACGAAGGAGAGAATGGATCGTAAAGCCATTAATATTGATTGCTGCTGCTTCACGTTTTAAAAAGAAAACTGTTTTTAAACTTATTATTCTATAAAGTTTCTTTATATTTGTTGTGTATCATGTTAGCGATAACATTTACCTTTCAAAATTACTTTTTTAATGCTTGTCATATTTTCCGACCACTAGATGACGCTTCTACACGTGCGTGCAGGAAGTGACTAACACTTGACTTCATGCATTCCTTGAGAACATTATAACTCTAGAATGAGTTGTTCGATCTTGATGAAATTTTCTAGAACGACTTATCATCACTCAATGATGAATTGCTTAAAATTTCAACTCTCAAAAATAATCCATACTGAAGATAAACCCTATCTTTAGTTCTACAAAAACGGATCATTTTTGAAAGTTGAAGTTTTAATCAGTTCATTCTTAAGTGATAATGAGTCGTCCAAGAAAATTTCATCAAGATCGGACAACTCATTCCAGAGTTATTTTGTTGACAATGAATGCACGAAGTCAAGTATTAGTCGTCACTACGTTCCGACAACTAGGCAGTTATTTAGGGCGCGAAAGTTTAGACGTACCACAGTCAGCACCATTTAACGGGCGTTTAGGTTTCCTTTTGACTAATGCTGACAAAAATCCTCTCAGGGTGCGATAAACACTTGGGCCAGCACTGCCCGAGGGCAAATTTTTATAATTATGTTATCACAAAATGATTCACTCATTGTATTAAAAAAATAAATATTTAAGTATGATAAAATCGTATAAAACGAGAATAATTTAACAACTTTGTATATCTAAACCGTATTTTACAAATTATACATAGACCGGGAAATAAAGAAACATTTTTCCCATTAATGAAAATGTAACGAAACCATTAATCAATCATTGTATACTATCAGTTGTAATGGATATTTTTTCTGCTAGTATCTCGTTACAACATACATCTTTGCTTCAGCAGTTCTCCAGTTTTCTTTCAGTCTACATTTAATTGTTATTAGAACAGAAGAATGAATTTTCAATATAGAAATGTTTTTTTCTTAACTTTATGTTTCAACTATTAATGTATAAATGAAGTGACTGAAATACAAGTAGATAGCATTATTCTTTATTCAAAAACCTGCGTAACCACCCTTTTGAAATTTCATCTCAACCATGATTATACCATAATAGCCAAAATAACATTTTACGGTCTGAAAAATCAAGAAAATAGAGCTAAGATGGAAAATAAACTCTTTAAAATTAGTACACAGAGACATATGCTTTTACAGAGAACATGCAGAATTCAGCGTATTGCCCTTCGTTTTTGTACTTTTTAAAAAACCCTTTTTTTCCTATGGGCACTAAGAGGGCCTCTTATAGCAAGCTCATTGTGGTTTCCGTCCGGCCCACAACGGGACGGCCGGTGGTGTGAGACAGGGCCCAACTATCCAGACAGACCACCCCGAAAAATTCTTGGGAATTTTCAAACCGTTCCGTTTTGATCCCGGGTCACCCAAAGCGGTAGGCTGTTACCTTGACTGCTCGGCCATACGGCCATCAATCGTAATTGTACGTACCCGAGTAATCAGGCAAAATTGCTAATATTACTTTGTTCGCAAATTTCAATTTTTTGGTATATTTTTCTTTGGAATATAAATTTATGTAGCGCTTTAATATAAAATTAATGGCTTACTTAAAAAATTCGAATAAAAACAAATACAGTCGACTCCGCATAAGTCGACACCCGGATAACCCGACACTCGTCGGTTACGTAGTCAGTTTTTGTGGTCCCGGCCGACATACATAGGCATTAATGTTATTAACTAAGTAAACCCCCTTCGGAAACCGGCTGCAACCGCGACTAAAAACAAAAAGTTTGTTCTACTCGTACCGATTGCAAACTCGCATCCAATCAGCAACGTCTTTGTGTCACGTCATAGTGTAGCAACCTTGAAAATAGTTCATCATGCTAGAAAGTAAGAGGACTGATACTTTTACAGAATCGAGATTGATCGATCTTATTCGGCTCACGAATGCCGGATGAAAGCAATGTGATAATGACAAGACGCGTCAACTCACACTTATTGCAGTTGTGGTCGCGTGCGTGGCTGAAAATCGCTAGGTGTGACCACTGCATAAAGTGTGTAAAAAATGAGCTGAAGGAGAAACAGGATATCCCTATTTTTTCTACCAATGAAATAGTTCGTTTCCGATAAACAAAAACTCTCCCACTGATACCAGTAGAATTAATGTTCATTTACCACGAAAAATTCCTACTTAACATGAATACGTTCATTAACGTCGTCGAGTGAAGAAGTCGATTAAATAAACTAACGAATTATTTAAATTAGTAATGTTTCAATAATTTCCAAACAGTCGCGAAAAATTATTAATTTATTTATAAAACTGAAAGAAAAATAAAACTGTTCATTATTAACAAAATATTCGAAGTTTTATTGCTTTACCACGAACAAAAGTAAAGAACCGTACACACTTATGGTAATAAAACAGCACTTGAACATACGCGCGGAAGTGAAACGAGAAGTTTGTTCCAGCTTGGTGAGTATAAAAATTACTTTAATGTGCGTTTAAAACTCAAATAATATTAGCAAATTACTGATTTCTTTTAAAGAAATAAAATTACTTCAATGGTTTCCAAACATTTTTTTCTACTCTAATCAAATTTTTTTCTGTCGAAATCTATTTGGTATAAAATGTATTTTCTTACGTTGTAATGGTATTTTCACAATGGAAAGAAATTAAACGATGTTTAAATCAAGTAATAATTTAAAATCAGTGCTTCAGTAAGTATCTAAATATACATTTTTTAAGAAATTTACTGCAGCTCTTCACTCTGAACGAGTGCAGTAAAAGTGGCTGCTTACGCTTTAAATATAAGAAAAACAATTACTATTACAATTCTTTATATTATTGGTCATTGACGAAAACTGTTAAGTTCTTTTGATTAGCACATGCTTCGACATTAACATTATTGTTTAGTTTACACAATATTTTTTCAACGGCTTTTTAAAAATTTCATCATAATGAATAATCTAAAGAGGATAATCTACATTACTGAAGGAAATTAACAGGTTAAACAGCAAATATTGTTTGAATTTCTAAATATAAAATGAATACATTTAATACTTTATTCTTTTTTCGTACATTAATACTATGTTCGAAGTTTCAGTAGACCTATACTTATTTCTTACTCCTCCTTTCATGCTCCACGATGTTTGATAATATCTTATGTAATTAATAATGGCTGTGGTTGTCACTCTGTTGTTACTTCGTGTATGTGATGGTAGCCTTGGTTACAAAAATTTTTGCCTAAGAATTTCATATTTTTGAAATTTCGACCTTTCGCGACGGAAACGAATTTTAGTATTCTGCATTATTTTCTTTTATTACGCACCTCGAAATTCTTAACCGCTATTTTCTTTCGATTTTCTGTTTCATTCTTCTACTCAATCGTTTTCTGTATATATTACTGTTTGGAATCCATTGAACGAAAATCGAATTCATCACTTACATGTTTTTCTTGTTTCATATAGGGCCTGCTAATTGAAGAAAAATGGAATTTCGATGTTCACTTTGCGGAATGACGTTTTCCGACGAAAGTTCATATCTTTATCACCAAAAACATCATACTGAAAAAAGTTACAAGTGTGGTAGATGTAAACTGGCGTTTCCATGTTTCAAAGATTTACAAGAACACAAGATAACCGAACATGAACCGACACTTCATATGTGTAAAACATGCTATGCTACATTTCGTAATAAAGAAATCTTCGAAAATCACAAGAAAAAGCACCAAGAAGTGCAACGTAAACAACAAATAAAACAGTCCCAAAAAGAGCCTGCGAATATAGAATATATATGTGAAATTTGTACTCAAGTATTTGAAAGTGAAGTGGAATTAGAGAAGCACGAAGATAACATGCATAAAATTAGAAGAATTTATTATTGCGAAGAATGTGAAAAATACTTTAACGATCAGCTCACATATAAAATGCATTGTAAATATCATTCTTCAAATTTAATCCCGCTGGAACGAATAAACAACAAAGGACTTTCCTCATTTCAAAACTCGCAGGAACAATTAATGCAAACCAGTCCTTCTACGACTCAAACTCTGATAAAACGAAAAATGCAACCAGAAACTTCTACTGAAATCTCGCAGGAAAAACAAGTAAAAGATCCGCCTTTTACTCAAATTCTACCCACTTCCCGTGATTCGATTGTATTTCTTCCAACTGAAACATCGTATAAAAAAGGAAGCAAGACAGACCACCTCAATTCTTTTGGGAGGACTGGAGACATTCAGACCCTTCCTTTACTGAAATTTCGGAGAAAGCTGTAATTCAAGAAGGACCTGCCTCGGGTGAAATCCCGGAAGAACTATGGATGCATGCAGGACCTTCAACACAAACTATTTCCAGTTTCCATGATTCGTCTTCAACTGAAATTTCGGATAAAGAAAAAAAAATCGGGCCCTCCTACTGAATCCCTACCTTCTTTCTCTGTTTTTCTTTAACGTTCTCACACGAAAACACCGAGGAAAAAACGAGAAGAATAAAGGTAAAGATAAGTAATAAAAAAAGTACACAAGTTTGAATACAATTGAATAAAAAATTCGAAGAAAACCTCATTTCTAAAATATGTAAAAATAATGATTACGTTGTATAACTCTTTAAAGCGGAAATTATTTTTAAAATTTTATTTAATTCAAATACTTTTATTGTACTTCTAATTGATTTTATTGTCATATGTATGTTTGAAATATATCTATAATCATCAAATAAAGTCTATAAAATAAGAAAATATAGTTCATTGAATTAAATAAAGCGACACAATCGCACATCAAAACAACATGCAGCAATAAAGTCACCGAACGACTAGCAACAGCGATAGTTTGAGACGTGCGGGACTTCTGCTGAAATAAAAACTGGACTTCTGAGTTACCGATAAAAGCTTTTGTTCCGTAATAAAGATTAATAGTACTTACACAAATTCTAGCCACGATGAGACTGGATATAAATATAACGATACCACAACTAAACTGGTTGTATACTGTCAGTCCTAATGAATCTTTTTTTGATGGTATCCCGTCTTTATTAGTAAATCATCGCTTCGGCATTTCCCCAGATTTATTTCAGCCTATATTTATTTGTCATTAAAACAGAAGAGTGCATTTATAATCCGAAATTTTTTGTTAATTTTATGTTTTACTTATAAATCCTTCTCTACAGAGATCTGCCCTATTCACTACCTGAAATTTTTATCTCAAGCAAGATCATACTCCGATAGCCAAAATAACACAATAGCCTGAAAAATCAAGGTAATATGGCTGAGATAGGAGGCTAAATACTTTAAATTTAGTAGAGAGAATTAAATGCTGCAATAGAACAAATGTTTATAGAATTCAGCTTTTTGTCCTCGCATCATTGTACTTACCCGCTAATCAGTAAGCATTGCTAATTTTAAATTTTGATTGACAGATTTTAACTTTCGGTACATTCTTACTCGATGAATATAAATTTACGACGTTTTAATATAAAATTAATGACGTATTTAAGAAATAAAGATAAAGACCGATGCGTTGTTGCTCATTATCCGTTTCTTACGAAACAAACTCTTATTGCGTGTATGAACATGCATTAAAAATAAGTAGACAACGTTCCTCAAGAAGTATATGCCATTTTAAAGGGCTAATGTTTGTTTATATTTGTAACTTCTTCAAGCATCAGGTGGTAAAAATCATTTACTGTATGCATTATGTCCATTAGGGGTTTTCCTGAGAAGTGAAAGATGCACACTAAATGTCGACCGGAAGTCTTTTGAAAATTAAATATGTTCGCGAAGAGTTTATTGCTTTTGAAACAAATAACTTGTACTTTTATCAGTGTTGTAAGATCACTCTAGTTTAAGCATTATTATACGATGAAAAATATAAAAATAAACCCCATTATATCGTCCTCCTAAGCAGAAATGCCCACTGATGCCCGAGTGGATATGATTACTGTGTGCTGGTAGTAGATGGCAAATACGCACGATAACTTTTTTCGGCTGTCTAATATCTAAATAGAAGAGAGCAGTTTTTTTATTGTGACATTGTCACAATGCCAGGCTGCAATTTTTCATCATGTTTTTAATTTATTTAATTTAAAACGTATGCTCTCTGCCTCAAATCATTATTAGTGGCTGCCCCTGTACCTCATACTTTCTCTTTAACAGGAGACGTTCCGTCATCTATTATCTGCTTTTAGGAGAAAGAGATGAGTTGAAATAACTTGATTTTCGGTTTGCATCTGTTGTCCATATACAGTTAGTCAGAGGTCTCCTGCTTGCAGGTATTTTCCCCCCTGATCTCGTCTTACGATCAAACTCAGTCCTCTAAATTAATTAAAAACAAACAGACATGTGGAACAGACAGGTGGACAGGTTATCTAAAATATTTTAAAGGTTAACATTCTTTCAATTTTTTTATAACCATACAGAAATAGGCTTATTAATTAACACGGAGAATAGACAGTGCTGCATTGTTCAATGTCTATTCAATGTCTATTCTCCGTGCTGCATTCTTCAAAGCTGCATTGTTAATAATGGTGAAACCATTGTTAACAATGAAGCTTTGAAGAATAACTAAGTTGGATTTATACTGTAAAAGTTGAGAATGGCTCTTCTCGAGTTTCCGGGAAGGTTAATTAATTAAGTTTAATTACACTACGATATATAACTCAATTACTAAGAAAAGTTTACCGGAGTAACTTTGTTGAATTATGAGAAATTTTTCCATTTAAAAAACACTACGACATTAATTTGAAGTTAAAATTTGTTAGCATGAGATTTTATTTTTAAAATAATATTTATATTATTAATAACTATCAAAAGGCAAAGGGCTTAATTTTCAGGAAAAGATAAGTTTCAAAATAAATTGTAACGAGTAAAATCGCCATTAAGTCCGACTCCATTACATATATGACATGTGGCTTCTGGCTCTCTACCCTTGTGCTCTAAGTACCAAAATTTAATAATATTAATTTCTCATATATAGAAATGAACCTGCTAAATTTGAAAATTTTTGGCTCATCCAATCCTGAAATATAATGGAAAATTGATGTCGACATATACACACACATATATACGAATTTTGTAAGGGAAATTTCTTAAATATTTGCGTTCCTTGAGTGGCAAAACATAGAGAAATAAAAAACACGAGAGGTCGAAATTTGAGCGATCACCGTACTTTCTATCTTATAAATTTCAAATAAACTTAAAATTACGAAAACGATAATAAATGACATCAAGTAATAAATTAAACATTGAATGAAAAACTTTTCAAAATACCACATGGAAGAGAGTTTAGTATGGTAAAATTGCAAGAATACGGGTTCGTGTATTTCGAAACTATTTTCGACAACTAACGTTAAATCTACAATTTTCTTCTATTTTATACCATTCTGGGTGTCATTGTGAAGTTAAATTCCAATACAACTGAAATTACAGAGGTTTGGATTCATGGCTTATAACTTTTACACCTTTGTTAGAAATTCATTTATTTGTTTACTTTTTTTGGTAAAACTATTATTTTACGTTATCATATTTAGTTGCAGTAATATTCAAGTAATATCACTGCAGCACTTACAAGAAAATCCAAGTAAAATCGAAATATACCTTTAATATTGCTCGAGAGATGCGAGTGTTACGTATATTGTGATTAGTCGAAAACTTCTGAAAATGCATTCCAATCACAATACGTTTATCAGTTTGAATACAAGCTAATAATAAATTCAGTTTTATAACATTATTATTGTATGAATATAAAATTTATTCATGCATTCAAACTTTTTATTTACTGCTTATTTACTCAATGAATGTATTCAACAAGATTAAATATGAATAATTCACTAAATATGCAAAATTACAACTCATGTAAAAAGCATTTCCCTTGTTATGCAATTCATAATTAATATTAATAAAATACTAATTTCCTTACATACTTT
Source organism: Centruroides vittatus (assembly GCF_030686945.1). NCBI lineage: Eukaryota > Metazoa > Arthropoda > Arachnida > Scorpiones > Buthidae > Centruroides > Centruroides vittatus. The sequence goes on along the minus strand of NW_027120947.1, from coordinate 8,075 downwards.
GTGTTTACAATAAAGTTAATATCATTATTTCATGATGGCTTTATGGTTTTGCAAAATTCTCTGTGTACAATTAGCAAAGTCGATGTCGTCAAGAAACCAAAATTTTAAAGTATCATTTATGGTCCGTAATATTCCAGGTGAAGGTTTATCATCTAAATCTGAGGTCGAATTAGAAATTGCAAGAGAGTCGCGCGCTACGTATCAATCGAGTTTACGATTTCTAATTTACATTAATACCTACGACAAATTATCTTTGATCTTCAAGCCAGGCATTTAACATTAACGATGCCGTCACGAAATCAATTTTTTAAAACTTATTTGTGTTTTCTAGCTTCATAATTGGGAATTTTCTAAGGGTTTATCGACGTTTTTGTCACATTTGGCCTGAAATGTGAAGTGTACTTTTTAGTGTACACTCTCGTGACGTACCTTAACTGTGTACCAAATTTTAACTTTGAACTCCTAAAAGTTTGGGCTTTGCGCTTGTTATTATCATTATTGTTATTATCAATTCATCTTGATTATATTATAAAAGAGAGGATGAATCAGAAAATACGTTGTTGAAAGTTGTATATCTTTGTTTTAATTTTAAGAAAAATCAGGCTGCAGCAAATTTTTAATTAATTATAAAATTATTATATATTAAAATCTATTCATCTTTCAAAATTATATAAAATTAGTCAATTATTTAAATATTAAATAGTTAGACATGTTATAATTCTAATAACTTCTTCATTGAAGTGCGTGCATGAATACACAATGATAAATACACATCATTCAAAATGATCTAAATTCAAATTTTACGACTTTATATTCATCTGCAAACACAAGTGAAGTTTTCCAATGATAATTCTGTATTTTCGATAGTTATTATACGCAATAATAACTCATTTCCATAACTATAGAATTTCTGCAGTAACATTCAGTAATGTTGTTGCAAGAGACTTATTTCTTTTAAATCTAAAGAAAATATAGTTGCAATTGCACAACAAACTGCATTATTAATTACAAGCAGAAATTTTGATCCTTTATTCCTATATACTACATTCTCTTTTGACAAAATGGTGTGTATCACTTATTTAATGGTTCCTTACATCAAATCTGTTGCAGCATTTGGATTGAAGGCGATGAAACCGTGTTCATGTGTTTCGAATGACACCGATCAGAAAAGAGATTCTGCATCTTCTCGGCTCTTTCGAATCTACACGCACTTCGTAGAGTTTTTTCTCTGGTTTGTCAATGTTCTCTTTTTGATAAGGTTAATTGATGGCAATATTTACGGTTTACGAGTTAGCAATATGTACGGAAAAGATGCTTTCAAAGATATGGACATGATTTTAAAAATATCTACGGGAATTTTCTCTGTCGGGTTTACTATTGGAATAATTATATTCACTTGGGGTCTTTCTATCCTTACCCAATCAGTAAGTCAATAATGTTATATGTGAAGAAAAAGTGTTCGTTTGAAAATTATAATTTGTTTAATTTAAATCATATATAACTTTTGAAATTTAATTCAAAATTCTTTTAATTTAAATTCTAAATAACTAATTAGCAATATATAACCAATCGTTTTTAGAAATTTGGTGCTATTATATAATCGGTATTTGAATTTCTACAATGCATATAAGACAGGAAATCATATTTATTACAATACACATATAATGCTCCTGACTCGAGTTACTTTTTACTAACTGAAATTAAATTTATTTAACTGTACTTCTGGTATATTGATTATAGTGTATTGTACTGTAATTTCAGCGGATTCAATTGTCAATAACTAAATACAATATATCACAATTGAAAACAATATATTTAAAAACTGAACAAGTCAATTTGCACGATTGATATTATTTTGTATTATTCGCATTAAAATAATTTATTATTTGAATTTCAGCTCTACGACAACTTCGTGTCCATCGAGAGACTTTCACCAGCAGATCTCCCATTGACTTTCAAGCTTCAGGTATTTGTTTAGATTTTTTATTTTTTTCGAATTCTGTGCTAAATAAAAAGTCTTAAATCTTGCTTCATATTTAGAATAATTCATTGTGGAGAATAATATTGAGCTTGCAAATTTGTACTATTAATAATTAAGCATGGTGTAGTTCAGTTGTATGTTGGTACAACTGAACTATACTTAATTCTTACTGAGAAAATTATATATTTGACTTGTCTTACATTTACTCGAAGTCTTCTTTAAGGCTTGTCGCTAAAAATGTGAATTGTTATTAACTACAACAGTTGAATGATTCTCTAATCAAATATTGTTTTAGTGAATTACAATTATTTTCCCTGTGCACGGAATGCTGTTTATATTGCAAGCTGTTCCAAACACTAAAAAATTGGTTTTTGTTCAATTAATAATAAACAAATTTACCATAATCACGTCCTGAGAAGCTGTTTCAAATTTTAGGCTATTTTCATCTTGAAGATATTTTTGATAGCGCGTTATATTTATGTGTAACGTAAATAATAATACAGTAAGACCCCGTTTAACACAGGGAATGCGTTCCTAGATGACAAAGCGCTAGGCGAAACAGCGTTATACGAGACCATTTTAACATAGAGTAAATAGGAATAGAGGAAGAAGCGACCAAAAAATAAGCAATCTTATTATAATCTTACGTTATTTTTATATAACTTTTTGCATAATAATACATGTTATATAACACATAAATGTGGGTGCACCGGAGGTGGACAGAGTCGCACCTCCTTTTTCTCGGCTAACAGGTCGGTGAGACCTGCTCACAGTCAAGATGGCGGTCCGGGTGTGTTACGCGTTACGCGTTACGCGAGTGGAGGAAGTGGGTGGGTCTGACGAGAGAGTGACGGCGATACTCGAATAAATAACATCAATGGAAACACAGCAACAATTTATTAAAACTAAAAGCTACAGTTACTAATATGGGCGAGGTCGCAAATTAATACCGTCGTCTAAGTTTAGGTTACCCAAAGGGAGAGTTTACACGAATTGTGGGGTCATACCTCTTGATCCGAGTAGTTCTTGTAACCAGTTCGAGGTATCCTCAGCTCGGGTATCCTTTCGTACAACGTCGGGTTTTCCCCGGATGGGCACACTGTTTAACGGACACTATGTAATCGACCCCCTTTCCCTCTCTCGTCGCCCTTTTATCTACTCGGTCACGTTCCTCTCCTCCACCAACCAGCACTACTCGGTTTTTGTTTTTCATGATTTATTTTTTTTCCGTGAGAACTAAACAATAAAAAATTTTATTGTTAGACTTTGGTTCCGGCGAGTTAGAATTTTAATATAAAGTTAATTTTTTGTGACGATGGTCTTGGCCCTTTTGAAATTCTCGTATTTTGCGAAAAAGTCGTGTAGTTTCATTTATCGCTTTCTTTTTATCTTCTTATGCAAATGTTGGTAGCAGAAGATAGCTTCCAAAACGCCTCATTTTGCTTTGGCATCCTATCAAAATCTGGATTATTCGGTAAAATTTAATCAACGATTTCGGTTTTCGTTACCAAACATTCACTAAGGAAAACTGTAGTGAAAGTTTTTGGGTTAGTCTTCAGAATCTCTATTTTCCGCTTCTACACGAATTCCTTGTTCTGCCAGTTCTCGAAGTAGTCGTTGGTAAGGCTCTTACCAGAAATCTTCACTAATTCCGAAATATCCTGCTCGTCTACATCTCCTGTGTCGAGTAAGTTGACAATTTTGTTATCCTAACGATAAAGCGATAGGCTCTTCTCAATCAGAATTCTCGGATACCTCCGGCCATAACTTCTTCCACACTTCGTTCATCGATTTGTCAGTTAATTCTTGCCAAGCAAAGTCGATATTTCCTGTGGCATCCATGATGTCATATTATATATGAATCGATGGAATAATCGTATTATATATGAATCGATGAAATACCGCGTTAATTTCAATCAGCGTTAAGCGAGGCAGCGTTAAGCAGAGTCTTATTGTACAGTGTATAGTTTTATACGAAATCACAATTCATATTAAAAATATTCACCAACATGTTAAACACTGTTTGAATTGGATAATTCTAAATAATACTGCTAAATTTTTCTGTGATAAATGTTGGTAAATAATATGAATTTTATAAAATGTTTCTTTTTTTCAAACAACACAACACATGTTAGTGTATTTGTTAAATAAAATTAATATAATATTAAAAAATTCATATCGTAATTAAAGTGTAATCTTTTTTAGCTGACTTCCTTTGTCAAGAGGTTTACGAAGTTTCCTATGGGATTTACAATCGGAGGGTTTTTCTATGTGAAAGAAGACTTTGTCATGAAAGTAAAGGTCATTTTATATTTACCGTTAAGCAATTACAGTAGAACCTCGATTATCCGGATCTCTATTATCCGGATTTTCGATTATCCGGATTGCTCAAAATAAAGAAAAATTGTACGAATTTGCTGATTTCCACTTTGCGAATTGCGACACTATTTATGTACTGTACATACGTGATGGAATGCAGGGAACAAAATTTTGAAAAGATTATTAGTAAATTCTAGTAACAGTAGAAAGTGGTATAGTAGACAGTGCGGAAGCAATAGCACAAATTTCAATATGTGCCGAATGTGACGAAAAAGATGTAACCGAGTGGTGAAATTGCGATGCGAACGATCCTGGATTCCAAATTTTGAATGATAAGGAAATAATTAAAGAAATATCTGCCTCAGATGAACAAGATCAAGAAGACGAAGAAGAGATTTGCGAAGTAAGAGATATTGGTCCTACACATTCTGAAGCTTTTCAGTGCTTAGATGTTGCCATGAAGTGGTTTGAGAGCTAAGAAGAGTGTAACTCCAGACAACTTATATGTCTTAAAAGTATTCGCGATTTAGCAGCTTCAAAAAAAAACAGATAGATTTAAACAAAATTCGTTAATTCAATTTCTTAATAAAAAATAATTTAATATTAAAGTTATATGTAAATCTAGACAAATAAAAATTATTCATACTATATGCATTGTCAATTATTACTTTTTCGATTATTCGGATTTTTCCTTATCCGGACTACCTTCATCCCCAATCAGTCTGGATAATAGAGGTTCTACTGTATTAATACCGCTGAGTTTTTCTATTTCAGGTAATAGAAACGTTATATTCGATATTTACAACATTGATAGAACTAACTGGTGTTATGGAACAGGAAAACCGTTGTGTTGTAAAATCTGTCTCTAATTCCTCGTCCATTCATTAAGTAAACAGTTCTTGTCTATTTGTATAGTTGAAAGTTTAAGATAAACTTTACGTTCATTACTGCACTTGATTGAAAATATAAATACCGATGTATCGATTTAAGTAATGCAATATTCGATTACATGCAAGATAACGACGCGTATTGTTTTGTTTCAGTTTCTGTCTGCCTAATATTTGGCTGCTGTTCGTCGCTTGCTTATTGATTTTATACTTAAGATTTAGATCTGTAATTAGTGGTGATTGAATCGTATGATAGCAGTGTAAGCTCTATTTGTATTGTAAATTTTGGCATATGATCATGTAACGGTAGACAATGTTTGTAAAAAAAGTTGTTTCTCCTCTGGGCATGAATATTCTAATTTCTATCAATAGAAATCAGAATATTTATTTTAAAACATTAGAAAACAAGATAATACAATGATTAAGTGAAATATAGAGTAAATCGAGGGAAGATGCTTTACATTTTGCTTATGAAGCGGAAAACTATACCTTATGTTTTATTTTATAAACAAACACATAATGAAGATTACTTGAAAAATAATAACTGTATTTTTTAAATATCTTTAGTGTTCGTGCACAATATAGCTTACATAAATTGAAATATAAATCAAAATTTAACAATTGTCAATATATGAAACTTATGCATAAAGTTAGATTTTAATATTTTATCTTATAATTCAAATGAAAAATGATTTGAATTTTGATTTGAGGGGAATTGTCAACTGATTTCTTTGTGAACATTTTGGAAGCTTTTTATGATAAGCAGAGAAAAATAACACTTTTCAGTACATCTCTCAGCATTACGTTTTTGTATGTTTAAAAATTAGTGCAACTTGAAAATTCAATTGAAAATAACTGACAGATGTTTTTTCATCAGAATATAAGAAAATCTGCGTGAGCGAAACTACCAAACTCTGGTAATTAGCACTAATTGTGTATTTGTTCAATCAGCTGGCCGCGTGAAGTTTTCCGGGTTTTCTTCACGTGTTTGAATCCTGAATAGGGGCCAGTTTATAATAAAAAGTCCTCCCGGAAGGCACACAGCTTTCACATATTGCACCGAATTGCATCAATTGGTACACTATTATAGAAAAATCAAATGTACAGTAATTCTGTTTGAAAATTGAATATTCGAGATATCGTAACACCTAGCGACTCAATACATTTTCAAATGATAAGAGCATAATGGTTACGAAATAACAGCACGAATAGTGATATTTAGCGCTTACCTAATGCCATAGAATATTCTATATTATTGATATTTTACTACATTGCTGAGTTGTAGCACTGTTAATAGCTTTCAACTTGATATAAAATACAAAAAAGTTTTCGTTTTAGTACCTCAAACATTAAGAAAGCTTTATCTATGTGTGTCGAAACGAATACTTTAATATTTAATTGTAAAAAGAATAAAAATTACTACTCTTAAATGTCATCTGACAAAACTACATTTATAACTTCATCGTTATTCGCATTCTTTTCTTAATCAGACAATATTAAAGTCCAATATAATTAGTTATGTTTGTAATTTATTTAAGCAGCTTTACTGATGTATTTAAATGGTGTTTAATTAATGTACTTTAATTATTGCATTAAATCGTTAAAATTAAGAACTATAAAATGTGGCTGTAATTTATAAACTGTTGTTGATCAATAAATGTATGAATAAAGCATCTTGAACTTAATGGTAATGTGATCGACACTATTAAGTGTTTATCGGATACTAAAAACTGGATTCACGGTTAAATAAGTAGGGCCTAATTTTAAAAATTGCGGTTTATTTTGGCGTGATCTGTACCCTAATTGTAACCAAAAACGGACAAGTAAACAAACTTCATTTAAATAAAATATTTATTACAGACTCAAAAATTTCTGTCTTGGCTACTGTACCAAGATTTTTCGTAGCGTTATAAATGATCTTAAACACTCGTTTTGTTAACTTTTTTATATACGCTATATTTGTATTTATTTATTTGTTACACATACATCTATTAAACTTGATTTGCTAGTAATTTCGAATAGTCTACATGGACATTACTCATTAATAGGACTTCAGACTGGGTGTTTAAATTTACACAAGAATGAGAAATTTACTTAAAAGAAACAAATTTTTTTGTATTATATCACCCGTAATAATTATCCCTGCACTCATATTACACCTGTTTCGGGCTTGCATGCCCTTCATCAGTAGTATTATTACAAAAAACTAAAAATAATAATAAAATAAGACGTTGTATATAATAATTGCTCGACAATAAAATATTATTTTCTAAAAAACTTACAATAAATACGTATTCCAACATTGAGCACAACAACAGGATGACATTTGTCGTTTTAAATTTACATAAAATTTCACTGTATAATTAAAAATAAATGAAGATAGAAATTATTAAAAGCATGCAATATTTAATAATAACTTTAAAAAAACTCACATTAACGTTTTGCTCTCAACTATTCAAAAACAGTAAGGTAAGGCGAGTCTATGAACTATTTTACACTACGGTTTTTTGTGAACGTCATCAAGTATTTGATAGAAGAAAAACTATTGAAGATTTAATTTTAAGACAGGTTAATTTAATAGGAACAAACATACAATTTGAGGTTGAAAGAGAATTAATAATTGTATAAATCTTTTAGATGTAACCATTATTGAAACTGATAATAACTGAAAATATAAAAAAATATGTAAAACCTATGCAAATACCAAAGGTACTTAATTATAAATTTAGGGTTCCACATGCTTTGAAATTTAATCTTTTTAAAATGTCCGTAGATAATTAGCAACTTTGAAAAACAAGATATTTTAAAATGAATCGAAAACAGTTAATTTCTAATATTAATTTAAAAACAGAAGAAAAAGACTATTTCAAAATTAGCTAATTTGATAA
>NW_027120946.1:0-5317 GCF_030686945.1 Centruroides vittatus | reverse complement strand
TACAATAACAAATGCTTGTGACCTATATATCCCGAAAAAGATACCCCAAAAAAGACAAGTTTCATGGTGGACTGCAGAACTCGAAAACCTTCGAAAAACAACACGACGACTCAGAAAAATGTACCAAAGGTGCAGAGACGATCAAATGCGCAGAATACATAAAAATAATTATCTCACAAACCAGCCATTAAGATGGATGTACAAACAGGCCATTAAGAATGAAAAGATAAATAGCTGGAAAGATTTTTGTACAGAAACTTCTAAAAAGCCGTGGGGCTACATAACCAAAATGTGTACAAACAAACTAAGGCAAACTAAAATCATTAAAGCTCCCACGGGCTCTGAAAATGAACCAAAGACATTAATTCAAACCTTGACCTCCCAGTTGGAGACGTATTGCCCGGGGATGATCCAGAGAACGATACGAACCTGCAAAGGCATATCCGTACAGAAGCGGATCTAATAGATGGCACAGAAAATATGCCGCCGTTTTCTATAGGAAGAAATAAGCCAAGCTTTTTGCAATTTAAAAAAGGGTAAGGCCCCTGGCCTAGATAACATCACAGCTGATATTGCGAAAAAATTATGGTTTCTTATACCACGGCACTTTGTTCGACTCTATAATACATGCATCCAACACGCAATCTTTCCATCTGCCTGGAAGATTGCGAGAGTCGTACCGGTACCAAAGTCGGGGTCCCCTGATGAAGCAAGGCCTATTTCATTGCTGTCAATGCTTGGCAAAATACTTGAAAGGTTAATCACAAATAGACTTTCCTGGTTTGTTGAAAGAAATAAATGCCTCAGTAACATCCAATTTGGTTTTCGACCGCAAAGATCGGCGGAGGACGCAGTAGAGGATATGGTTAAAAAATTAAAATGTTTACTTGAGAATAATAAATATGTCCTTGGAATTAGTTTAGACATAACCAAAGCTTTTGATAGCGCATGGTGGCCGCTCATCAAACTCCAACTGCGAAAGATTAAATGTCCACGCAATATCTTCCAACTTATTCAAGATTACCTACGAAATAGAGCGGCTGTTCTACAATATGGACAGCATTATGTAAGAAAATCAGTTTCCAAAGGATGTCCTCAGGGGTCAGTATGCGGACCCTTACTTTGGAACATAACCTTTGACTGCTTCCTTAGAGAAGACTTTGGACAGGACCACTCTACTGCTTATGCGGACGATGTTATGATGTTGATTGGTGGTCGCTCAAGAGCGGATTTAGAGAACAAAGGCAATCTTTTGATTCAAAATGTATACAACTGGGGGATAGAGCATAAACTCCATTTCAACCCCACCAAAACAAAGGGAATAGTTTTTAACAAACCAAGAGGCAGTAATCTATACCGGCGACCACCTCATCTCGTAATGAACGGAAATGTCATCAAAGTGGAAAAAACATTGAAATATCTGGGAGTATTTATGGATTTTCGACTAAGCTGGGACAAACACATCGAATTTATTACAAACCGCACCGGTCTTATTTTTCAAGCTTTCGCACGGGTAGCGAGGAAAAATTGGGGCCTTTCCACCGACGCAATGGCCATTATCTATGATGCTATTTACATCCCCATCGTCACATATGCATGTGGGACTTGGGGATGGGCTACTAGTAAAGTTCATACAAAACGAAAGTTAATATCGTCACAGAGACGTGCCCTACTCCTACTCACTAAAGCCTACCGCACTGCGAATAATCAAAGCCTCCAAGTGATAGCTAGAAGGCCACCAATCGATATGTTTGTTATTCAGCGATGTAAATTACAGCAAGTTAAATGGGGAAATACGATTCAAACAATCTTCCGAAATATAAGATATGATGAAGTCGAATGGGCATTTCCATTTTACGATACAACCAACCCAGATATCTTAGTATATTGTGACGATAATAATGTTCAAAAAACCGACATTCAAATTTTTACCGATGGTTCAAGAATAAATGATATGGTTGGATGCAGCTTTGTTGCGTATATTAATAATGATGAAATTTATAATCAGACAATTAGATTAGACACTTGCTGCACGGTTTTTCAAGCAGAAATGCTTGCTATTAAATTGGCGATAAACTGGACTAAGGATTCATATGACAATGCTTATATACATATATATACGGATTCCCTGTCAGCACTTAATATTATAAACAGTACTAAATTGCACCCAATTGCTGAGGAGATTAGACAATTAATACGCTTATCTAACTGTAATTATGCTGTTTCCTGGGTTAGAGCCCACCAGGGAACAACCGGAAATGAAAGAGCTGACACCTTGGCCAAGCAGGCTGCAGAGAATACCTCTTTGATAATAAACTATAATAAACTCAGTCAGCGTACCTTACGACGAATGTTATGGGAAGACACAATGTACAATTGGCAAGGTAGATGGAACGAAAACAGAAGTCATATAACTTATGATTACATACCGGATATACAACAATTTTATAAATTAAAATGGTTTACCCCGGATTATTATACCACTCAATTCTTTACTGGCCATGGGAAGTTCGCCAGCTATCTGGCCAGATTCACTAATAGGACATCGAATGAATGCCCTACTTGCCATATCATAGATGGCTCGAAACACTACTTCTATGATTGTGTTATGACTGAGAGAGAAAGACAAGAACTAAGGGTACTGATGGAGGAGCTTGGTGTGAGATGGCCATGCAACTTATCAGATATTTGGATAAACAAAAATGTTTACAATGCTTTTATAAAACTTGCCAAACAAACTGTTAAAATTGCAAATCAACTCATATATAATTAGTATATCCTTAGTATAAAATAACTTGGTGTATCATTGCTTATATTCAATTCCATTTACATATTGTACTACATTCATTACTGATATTCTATGCTCAATTTCGCTCTAATGAAAAGTGTCTACATTTTGAGTGAAGCGATGACCCGGTGCTTTCTCCCAATCAACTGAACATTAACTATCTTAGTGATTGCCCTACGAAAAGAAGTACTGTATTAATTATATGTACTGACAGAATACATTTGCACTGGCGAGTTCTAATTACCAGCTTGCACCGCAGCCTGTTTTATTAATTTGTGTACTAACAGAGCACACACTAAGAACGGCAATCTGTGTACTGATAAAGCACACTTTAAGAAGTGTAATACTCCCAGCTAGAAATGTACTTTTAACAGCTTATGACGGAACAGAGAAATTACTATGTCAGTGTCAACCCTTACGGGTGAGATGCTTAACGAACAATCTACGTTATTAATAAAACGTTTCGATGGAGAAGTGCTCCTTTGATATTGAACTTATAGGTGTGGTGATCTACGTGCCTGTAATCTTCGACGGTCTCGTCGGGAGCAAACCGACCTTTTTTTTTTTTTTACAGTGGTGCCTCACAGTGTTCATCAATGTCCTTCAACGCGCTTGGCGTATTTAGTGTGATCAACATGTCTATAATATCTTTCAACGAATTCTAGAGTTTTAGTTTTCTTAATTTACCACTTAAGTGCCTCAACGTCCTCCAATGTGTCTTCAGTATGTTCGTAAGTGTTTTAATGTGCTTCGTGTGCATTAGTGTGCCTAATAGGCTTAGTGCTTAGTGTGTTTCAGTGTTTAAATCAGTTCAATGTGCTTGAGTGTGTCTCAACATATCATTGTGGTGTTTTCAATGGGTCAAGTGTGCTTCAAATATGTTTCGGCAAGCTCCTAAATTTGTGCAATGGGTTTTCTCTGTGTGCCTCGATATTTTAGTGTTCAGCGTGTTTCAAGTAATCAACGTGCCCTGATGTATTCGACGTGTTTCTAATTGTAGTTTGAAATTTCAGTTTTTCGTGGAAACCAATGTGTTTATGTATGCTTCAGTTGTGCATTGAGAGGTGCTGCTTTTAGGTCGTCCCTTAGTGCGTGAACTCTACATCGTCTGAGAGTTGTGCCTTGTCAAAGGCAAAGTGTCTTAAACCACAGACATACTGGATCACCTGTAGACCACTCATCAGGCATTCTCCATTTTGGATCTCTGCTTTTTTCCTGCAGACAAACATTTTGACATTTTAATTGCTGAATAACACTATGACTGCCACGAATGTTCCTACAGTTTTCAGCAACTATAATTACCTGGGCTAAGTTATACAGCTATTTGAAACCTTCACACATACGTTATGCTGCTTCCAAGAGCCCACACGTGTGGCAATTCAGCTGCCTTTTTTTTTTTTTTTTTGTTCGTTTAATTTATTCATTTAAACACTATAAATTATATTATTACAAATACTATATTGTTATTACATATACTTATGTACTTATCCTACTTATTCTTTTACTTACTTTAATTGTATTAATGTATATATATATTTACTCAATGTACCCATTGTTATTCTATTTAATATTTCACAAACCTCTCGGTAATGCATACGCGGGGCCGAGACATGTACTTTTGTACCTAAATAAAGAATGTATGTATGTATGCACTTGGCCAAGGTCTTCGGGGGTCATCCGGCCACAGACCTTGCTGTGGCGGATGTAGAAAATGACAGCTCGTCCGAGTTGACATTTCCTGGTTGGTCGCGTTCTGCCCGTTCGTCCGCGACGGCGACGCCACCGCCTTGCCGAAGTCGGAACGGGGAGGAATCGGAAGAGAGAGCCGCCGAAGTTGAGGGACCGTGTTGTCCGTGGTTTCGTTGCTGCGGACGGCTGCGGTTCCCTTGGCCTAGGCGGTGATCCTCTTCGATTTCCTCTTCTTCACCCGGATGCGACTTTCTTGCCGGATTCGACACTTTTCATCCCGGACTCCACACTTTTTCCCGGACGTGACTTCTTTGACTCCCGATTGTGACCACCCGGACGTGACACTTTTACTCACCGGACGCGACATTCGGTCGACTTTTTCTTCCCAAACAGCTGTTATGAGGATTCAGCTTCCGGTTAGGGTAGGTTAGATTAGACTAGGGCTAGGTCAGGTCTTTCGCTCTTCTCATAACACTGTTCGGGAAGAAAGACTGTCTGATAAAGGTAATAATATTAACCTTAGGTAATAAATGAATGAACTTCTCGTTTTCTCACTGCCTTTGTGTTTTCTAGGAACATTTGGGAGGGAGCAGAATCTCCCTCCCCAACTTTATAACCGAGAGGACCAAGTGGACAAGTGAATATTTTCCGAAATCTCCGATGGTAAGAACTCTTTCGTTTAATTTTTTAAACACATCTTATTCTCGTATTGTAATTTACTGTTTTTCTGTTTATAGACATGCCGAAGATGTTCTTCGATTACACACATACACACACCAGCACGAGACATAATATCACTGTACACGAAGATATACACCGTTTAACCTTTACTCGAATTCT
>NW_027120945.1:0-9233 GCF_030686945.1 Centruroides vittatus | reverse complement strand
TTGGGTTGTTCGGAAAGTTCGTAGCGATTTTTGATAGCCGACAGTTGAGACACCGATTGACGCGAAAATGATTAGAATTGTACAAACCAATGAATATTACGATAAATGACCTTGAGACGCGTCCGTTACAAAAAAACCGTTAAGATTATTCAAATAGCGTTTAATTTGGCTCATTGCAAAAATGGATGCGAACAACGTGCATTATCGACACTTGTTTCTTTTCTTTTTTCGTAAACGCAAAAATGCTGTACAAACAGCAAAAAAGATATGTGATGTTTATGGTGAGAGTGCTGTATCAGAATCAACTGTTCGAAAGTGGTTTGCAAAATTTAAAACGGGTAATTTCAGCCTTGAAGATGCTCCTCGCTCAGGAAGACCTCCTGTTATTGAAGAGGACCAAATCAAAGCATTATTGGATGAAAACCCTCATTACACAACTCGAGAGATTGCAGACATAGTGAAGTCATCAAACAGTACTGTATTTCAACATCTAAAGAAGCTCGGATACGTGAATCGTTATGACATTTGGATACCTCACGACTTAACGGAAAAAAACTTACTGGATCGCATCTCCATTTGTGATTCTCTTGAAAAACGAAATGAAAATGACCCTTTTTTGAAGCGTTTAGTGACAGGTGATGAAAAGTGGATCATTTATAACAACATCAGCCGAAAACGATCGTGGGGTAAGAAAAATGAATCACCATTAAAAACTCCAAAGGCCGGTCTTCATCCAAAGAAGGTCATGCTCACTGTCTGGTGGGATTGGAAAGGAATCCTGTACTATGAGCTGCTTCCACAGAATCAAACAATTGATTCTGATAAGTATTGTTCCCAATTGGATAAGCTGAACATGGCAATTAAAGAAAAACGTCCGGAACTGGCCAATAGAAAAGGCATTGTGTTTCACCAAGATAATGCCAGACCTCACACGTCTTTACGAACACGCCAAAAATTATTGGAACTAGGCTGGGATGTTTTACCCCACCCCCCTTACTCACCCGACCTTGCCCCGTCGGACTACCATTTGTTCCGTTCTCTACAAAATTCCCTTCATGATAAAAACTTTGATAGTTTGGAAGCTTGCAAAAACCACGTGGATCAGTTTTTCGCGGAAAAAACTGGAAAGTTCTACGAAGAGGGTATCATGAAGCTGCCCCATAGATGGCAACACGTCATTAAAAACAATGGCGCATACATAATGGAATAAAAGTATATTTTTAGTATTAAAACAATTTCTTTTATTTCTCTTAAAAATCGCTACGAACTTTCCGAACAACCCAATACATTTATAACTTAACCCAACTGATAGGAATTTACTGGAATGATGTTTTTATGATAGTTCTGTATAGTTGACAAAAGTTAAAAAAAATCCATTAAAATATTTGATATTTTTATTCCACTCTCCCATCTTATATTACTTACAAATTTCAATGTTAAACCAATAATATTACGATTTTGTATGTTCCATCTATAAGGGTATGTAGAAAAAACATGTATAATTCTTGTACAATGTTAAAAAGTTAACTGTTACTTTGGCAGCATCATTTACAACCAAATTTAATGAATGAGGCGCACAAGGTACAAGAAAGCTCCAGAATTTATTTTCCTTAAATTTACGATTCATATATACATTGTCATAAAAATTTGTCTTTCCACTTTTTTCCCAAGACTACAAATATTCAAGTACAAAGTAACCGGTTTTGACTTATTTCTACTTAAGAAGTAATTAAGAGATTAGGAAATTGGGGACATAAATAAAAGCCTGCCAAAAAAGCCGGAATTTTACTTAAACATAAGCTTAACCGAACCAATCTTTAGCCGAGTACAGTGGGGACTGATTTCTTCGTAATATTAGATAATAAAGACAGAAATTTTTCCAGTTCAATGAGAGTGACTAAAAAGTTGTAAATTTTGGAAATTTCTGTGGACCTAAAACGAATTAGTTAGAAAACAAATGATGGACAATCTACTTAGTATTAAGTTTAACATAGTTAGATTTTTACAGCTATGGTGAGAAACATTTAAAATTTACAACAATCCTGTCACATTCTTTGAGGTACAGGTACACTAGTGATGCGACAAGAGGCATTTGACATCGACCGGTATCGGCACCCTCGGGATTTGGCACGCACACACTGCACGCCTACTTGGACCGTCTCCGATTCCATCATTAGCCACTCGTATCGAACTATTTAACTAAGTGGATTGTTTTAAAATTTAAAAAGTAAAGAATATTTTATGTTATTTTTATGTACGTTTCTTTACAAAGCTACATTTAATTATAATTTTCTTTAAAAGTATATTAATACAATTGAATAATATATTGTACCAGGTATGTACAGTATATCCACCGCACATTTTATTTCACCGAGTAAGTTTTTATAATTTATTTTTAATTTTAGCCCTTATATCGTGGCTAGCGATTTGGAATGTAATTGTGATATTAAAAATACATTTAGAGAAGTCTACAGTTTTTACTGGCTTATCGAACAAATGAATACAAATGGACCCTAGACCAGGGATGTGCAACCTTTTTCTATGTAAGGGCTGCATTTTAAGACTTTTGAACTGATGCGGGCCGCATAGAAGAGAAAGAGAAAAATAAAATGTTGGGAAATCAGAATTATTTATTCATATATAATTATAAATTAGCAAAGGTATACTTATTCACATTTTATGCATTGCGGGCCACAAAATATATGAATGCGAGCCGCAGGTTGCCCATCCCTGCCCTAGACCATCACAGATGCGCAATTAACTGATTGTCCCTGGAAGTCGGCTTCTTACAGAAACACAGCTTCCCTGTCATCAAATGTCACGGCACACCACTGTTAAAATCATTATTTTAATTTACAGTAAAACTTTTCTTCCAATATTTAAGTGATCTTTGTGTAGGTTGATGGTGAGTTTTTCATAATAGCTTAATTTGTACAAATAGATACTATTAGGAATCAAATGTGATTTTCTTTCTAAAGATGTTATAGAACTATCCTACAAATATTGAAAGTTGAAAAAATTATTGTCTACCAAACAATAACAATTGCTACATTTTAAGCACTTTTGTAACTTTTAAACTCTCTAAAAATGCACACTCAACACCAACAGGCTGGTATTTTTGTTTGAGTAGGAATGAAACCACAAATTCAAGATTATTTTAAATCGGATGAAAGTGGTTTCATTAAAAAATTGTGTGAACCATACATTAACGAAAAGTGTTAACTTTATATATTTAAAAATCTGATAAAAGAAAAAAGAAGCACCAATAACTTTTATCAACTTTGGTGGAATTACAATTCAATGTTGGTTGTAATTCCGCCAAGACAATTTTTATTTAATTTACTTTCCTACTTAGAATAAAACATTTATTCATTTTGGTTCACTGGTACATATGTGTTCTGTGGTTAAGCTTAGTGCATTCATAGAAAAAAGCCACGTTTCTTTTGCACAGATTTTGATGACTTGCATATCATTTTAATAATAAATGTAATTTTAAATGTAAAGATAATTTATTGAGAACTTTTAATAAATGATTATACTGTAACATAATCATGTAAAATCATAATATAATCATAAATAAATCATGTAAAATCATCAATGTAAAATGTTCTGTAAACAAAATTAAGAAAAATGGATGAAATCTGCATATTACTTCATTTCTTTTGTTAATTAATTAATAGTAAATTACATTTTTTATTACAAATAAAACAATTGTCTTAAAAATAATAGCATTAATGAAAACAATTCACCTTATCAATGAGTGCAGTTAGTGGTTCTCCTTCATTTGTACTCTCACGTTTACTCCATTCGTAAGTTTTGCTTAAGCGAAGCTGTAATATATAACTTTGCCTTATTAAATATTTTTCTATTAATTCTTGTAATCACAGAAAAAGATTCCTTAAATTGCAATATACTGTATTAAATCAAAACAAATATACAATTATAAATTAAGTAAATAGTTTCATATAGTGTTAATTTCTTATAATATACGAGGGCTATTTTTTAAATAAGGTCCGTTTGTGAATGAGAGTGAGAATAATGAGCAATCACGCCAGTACGCATGCGCTTCTGCTCCGAGCAAGCTTGGCGCGCGTTTTGACGCCGTTTGCAGCCATATTGTCTGTATGTATGCTGAGCTATAAAAGTTTAAAAATGTTTAAGAAAATTGAGTCTCCCACCGACTGTGAGATACGATCTGTTATTCGATTCTCGAGTGCAAGAAACTTGGCAGCAGCGAAAATTCACCGTCAGATTTGCGAAGTTTACGGTGTAATGCTACGAGTGATGGTAAAGTTCAAAAATGGGTTAGAATGTTCAAGGATGGGCGAGTTAATGTGCATGATGAACCACGCCCTGGCCGACCTTCTCTGATTTCTGAAGATTTGGTTTGTGATGTGGATAACAAAATTCGAGAGGACCGACGATTCACGATTTCAACGTTATCAATTGAATTTCCACAGATTTCAAGATCAGTTTTGTATACCATTGTTTCGGAGAAACTGAATTATTGAAAATTGTGTTCTTCGTGGATTCCAAGATTGCTTTCTGACGATCACAAAACAAAAATATTGGACAGTGCTTTATCGTTTTTGACTCGATACGATCATCCACACAGTCCAGACCTTGCACCCAGTGATTTTCACTTGTTTCGATACTTAAAGGAGTTCCGTTGTGGTCAACGGTTCAACGACAATGAAAAGGTGAAAACTGCAGTCGTGGATTGGGCTTTTTCACAGGCGGCAGATTTCTCTGAAGTCAGAATTCAAAAAATTTTTGAGCGGTATGACAAATGTTTAAACAAAAATGGAAATTATGTAGAAAAGTAGATAAAAGTATGTAGAATACGGAAAAAAATATATTTTAATGATATTTACAGTATTTTTCTTTTTATTAAACAAGCGGACCTTATTTAAAAAATAGCCTTCGTATTATTTATATTATATTTCTTATATATAACATATAATTATTTTTGACAAAACGAAAATAAATGAGTAATTAATAATAAAACAAGCAAATCAAACTAAGGAAAATATACAGTTTGAAATAGGAAAATACAGTCGACTCCGCGTAAGTCGACACCCGGATAACTCGTCACCGGTCGGTTACGTAGCGAATTTTTTGTGGTCCCGGCCAACTTACATAGGCAGTAATGTTATTAACCTTAAAAAACTCGGTTTACTCGACATCGTTTAACTCGTCACCACTGGATAATCAACACACTTTTTCTGTTTCACACTTTTTAGAATTCTGATAAGTCGACTCTCCCCCCTGAAAAACGAGTTCACACCACACAGCTTATTGTACGGTGTGAACTCATTTTTTCAGGAGGGGAGTCGACTTATCGGACGTCAAAAAAGCGTGAAACAGAAAAGGTTTGTCGACTTATCCAGTGGTGACGAGTTAAACGATGTCGAGTAAACAGAGTTTTTTAACATTAATAACATTATTGCCTATGTAATTCGGCCGGGACCACAGAAAGCAGACTAATTAACCTACGGTGACGAGTTATCCGGGTGTCGACTTATGCGGAGTCGACTGTGTATATATATATATATATTAAATTATTTGAACATTATAATACAAAGAAAAAAGTTACATTAGAGTATAAAAAATATGTTAAACCTGTGTAAGTGTTTAAAGTAATCAACTATAAATCAAATATACCAATAAATATAAAGTTTAATACATTTAAAATGTATATAGAAAAAACTTAAAGGCAGAACACCGTATAATTGTTCGCTGAGAAATTTATTAATTTAACTAACGTTTTCGGCTTATTCAATAAGCCATCTTCAGGTTTTTAACTTTCGAACAAAAAACAATATCGTTCTATTAAAAGAATACCATAGTTTGAAAAAATTCAAATCATTAGTAACGGTCAAAAAATAAAACAAAGAGGATGAACATGGTAATAAAAATAAATAAATATACATAAATAAATAAAAATGGTAATATAAATAAATAAGTATACAAAAATATATAAAAACAAAAAAAGAAAAAAAGAAAAAAAAGAAGAACGTGGTAATATAAATAAATATACAATAAAATCGTAAAAGATACAACAAATGTAAGGTAAAAACGTTTTACTCGTGCCCATATATACTACTATCTATCCTAACCAGAAATACTTCCCCATAGAACTCACGTGTCTCTTATAAATTTTTAACTGCATATTTCCAAGCTGAAGGAAGACCTTCTGCGTCCCTTGCGTTAATACATTTATCTCTTAGTTTCTCTAATCTATCTTTTCAGCTCCTATATGACCCTTATAAATATAAGTTAGCAGCATTTAGAGCATTGGTTAGAAGGGCCTTTATATACTGTGAAAATGTGATAGACCGGGATACAGAGATAGAAAGAATTATACAGATAGCAGGAACATTAGGTTATAGGAGGAAAGTCATTGAGGGAATTATTAGAAAATTTGAGGCCAGTAATGATAAGAACACTCAGGCACGGGCCTTACAGATACACGAAATTTACATACAATAAGTATCTGGGAGGGATTATGAAAGAAATAGCAAGAACTAAGGATACAAGGTGATCTTGAAAAGAGCTCCGAATTTGTATAAAATACTTAGAAACGATAAAGGGTTAGTTAAAAAAGAAGATAAGGCGGGTGTGTATAAGATTCCCTACGAGAACCAGCTATTAGGTATTAATAAAGATTATGTAGGGGTTACTACTAGAAACCTAGGAATAAGGATCAAGGAACATAAATATGATATTAGAAAAGGTTCCAACACGACGGTATTAGCCCAGATGGGGCAGACGGAGGGATCCTTAGTACATTGGAATGAGGCGAAAATCATAAAGCAGGTACACTCCCCAACTTTGGCAAGAGCGGCTGAAAAGATAGAAATTTACAGAAGCAAACTAAGAGATAAATGTATTAACGCAAGGGACGCAGAAGGTCTTCCTTCAGCTTGGAAATATGCAGTTAAAAATTTATAAGAGACACGTGAGTTCTATGGGGAAGTATTTCTGGTTAGGATAGATAGTAGTATATATGGGCACGAGTAAAACGTTTTTACCTTACATTTGTTGTATTTTTACGATTTTATTGTATATTTATTTATATTACCACGTTCTTCCTTTTTTTTCTTTTTTTCTTTTTTGTTTTTATATATTTTTGTATACTTATTTATTTATATTACCATTTTTATTTATTTATGTATATTTATTTATTTTTATTACCATGTTCATCCTCTTTGTTTTATTTTTTGACCGTTACTAATGATTTGAATTTTTTCAAACTATGGTATTCTTTTAATAGAACGATATTGTTTTTTGTTCGAAAGTTAAAAACCTGAAGATGGCTTATTGAATAAGCCGAAAACGTTAGTTAAATTAATAAATTTCTCAGCGAACATTAAGGTGTTTGTTTAAGTTTTTTGTATATAAATCAAATATACCAATAAATATAAAGTTTAATACATTTAAAATGTATATAGATAAAATTAAAGGCAGAACCAGTATAATTGAAAACCAGAAAAAAAGAAACATAATAGTAAAAGTATTTATGTTTAACAATTACCCTAAAAATTTATTAGATGAATGGATAAACAAGGTAATTAAAAATGAAAATAGAAATAAACAATTTGATAATGATTAAAGAAATGTGCAAAATTAAATTATATTCCTAAATTATTTGAAAGAGTAAGGAAACTATTAAGCAATAAAATACATTTAATACAAACAAAAAAATGATTTATTTAAAAACATCTATATTATAGAAATAATAAAGAAATTGAAATAATAGAAGAAAAAGTAGTAGTATATTCTATTCAATGTAGTTGTGAACAAAAAAAAATGTACATAGGCAAAACAAAAAAAAAACTTAAAATATGTATAAAGGAACATCATCAGTGTACTTAAACGTTGACTGCCATCTACGAGATGACTCGTAGTTACCGTTTCTGCCTAGGACGCCACCTACGAGTTATATCGTAGTTTGTTTCCTTGCCATATTTGTGCAGCTACGATGTAATTCGTAGTATATCAGTGTAAATATGAATAGATAGCTTCAGGGGCAAGAACAAAAAATCAAGTTTGGCTTACATGAACAGAACATTTATTAATAAATGAACAGAAAATATAATCATAAAAAGTTTATTCAAAATCGAAAGCAAAACAATATTTTTATTGTTTGTGATAATTTATAAAACAGAAATATAAATTTAAACGAACAGAAAATATTATAAAATGTTTATTCAAAATCAAAAGCAAAACGATATTTTTATTGTTTGTGATAATTTTTAAAACAATCTTCTACGCAAAGGGCTGGCTTCTCAAGACAGATTGGACAGAAATAACGCGTTTCTCGGCGTTTTTTAGCTTTGGTACAAATTCGACATGGCTTTGTCAGATGTTGTTTTTTCTGAGTAGATGGGATACTCTGTAAATAGTGAAGCTTCTGCAATTTAATTTTTTTTGAAACTGGTTGAATCTCTTCTCCAATCAACGCTTTGACGAATGCTTCTCTAAACTTTATAAGTTTTATTTTAGAAGAAGTTGCTTTTTGAAAGAGTTTGTGCGCATTATGTATATATATTTCTATAATATGTAATGCAACCTTTTTGGGCCATCTAATAGTCTTTCTTAGAGCTGTGTAGTACGATAGCATTTGATCTGATCGTCAATGCCAGACATTCCATGATTATAATCTCGAATTATATTCGGTTTCATCGAACATTTTCCATTGCGATTGAACACCTCTACCATTTCAACAACGTGCATGTTTGAAATGGTAAGGACTTCTCGTTTGTCTTTCCATTTACATACAGTAACAGGACCATTTCGCTGCCAAATAAACTCCCCCATCCTCACCAAAAATTTTGTCAGATTCTGAATCACTTAGATTAGTGTAGTAATCAAGTTGTTTTTTAGTCAGTGGTCTTTTCTTATCCATTTTGGGATATTTATAATTTGATTATAAAAATAAATAAAAAATAACACTCTCAAAAAAGACGTAAATGTGATGTGCTCGCCTCTATATCCGATTTATTACTAATGAATTTAGACGCACATCTCCGATTGGCTGTAGCGAAGTGACAGGACGAATCGTGTCTGTGCACGAATTAACTCGTAGTTTGGCTTTAGCGAAGAGCTTTCTGTTACATAAGCCAACTACGAGATAATTCGTAATACCTTTATTTTAAGAAAAACACATTCTATATGCTATTTGATTATTACTATATACTCTGATTAGAGTTTTTAATAATATAATATAA
>NW_027120944.1:0-4775 GCF_030686945.1 Centruroides vittatus | reverse complement strand
TACATTTATAACTTAACCCAACTGATAGGAATTTACTGGAATGATGTTTTTATGATAGTTCTGTATAGTTGACAAAAGTTAAAAAAAATCCATTAAAATATTTGATATTTTTATTCCACTCTCCCATCTTATATTACTTACAAATTTCAATGTTAAACCAATAATATTACGATTTTGTATGTTCCATCTATAAGGGTATGTAGAAAAAACATGTATAATTCTTGTACAATGTTAAAAAGTTAACTGTTACTTTGGCAGCATCATTTACAACCAAATTTAATGAATGAGGCGCACAAGGTACAAGAAAGCTCCAGAATTTATTTTCCTTAAATTTACGATTCATATATACATTGTCATAAAAATTTGTCTTTCCACTTTTTTCCCAAGACTACAAATATTCAAGTACAAAGTAACCGGTTTTGACTTATTTCTACTTAAGAAGTAATTAAGAGATTAGGAAATTGGGGACATAAATAAAAGCCTGCCAAAAAAGCCGGAATTTTACTTAAACATAAGCTTAACCAAACCAATCTTTAGCCGAGTACAGTGGGGACTGATTTCTTCGTAATATTAGATAATAAAGACAGAAATTTTTCCAGTTCAATGAGAGTGACTAAAAAGTTGTAAATTTTGGAAATTTCTGTGGACCTAAAACGAATTAGTTAGAAAACAAATGATGGACAATCTACTTAGTATTAAGTTTAACATAGTTAGATTTTTACAGCTATGGTGAGAAACATTTAAAATTTACAACAATCCTGTCACATTCTTTGAGGTACAGGTACACTAGTGATGCGACAAGAGGCATTTGACATCGACCGGTATCGGCACCCTCGGGATTTGGCACGCACACACTGCACGCCTACTTGGACCGTCTCCGATTCCATCATTAGCCACTCGTATCGAACTATTTAACTAAGTGGATTGTTTTAAAATTTAAAAAGTAAAGAATATTTTATGTTATTTTTATGTACGTTTCTTTACAAAGCTACATTTAATTATAATTTTCTTTAAAAGTATATTAATACAATTGAATAATATATTGTACCAGGTATGTACAGTATATCCACCGCACATTTTATTTCACCGAGTAAGTTTTTATAATTTATTTTTAATTTTAGCCCTTATATCGTGGCTAGCGATTTGGAATGTAATTGTGATATTAAAAATACATTTAGAGAAGTCTACAGTTTTTACTGGCTTATCGAACAAATGAATACAAATGGACCCTAGACCAGGGATGTGCAACCTTTTTCTATGTAAGGGCTGCATTTTAAGACTTTTGAACTGATGCGGGCCGCATAGAAGAGAAAGAGAAAAATAAAATGTTGGGAAATCAGAATTATTTATTCATATATAATTATAAATTAGCAAAGGTATACTTATTCACATTTTATGCATTGCGGGCCACAAAATATATGAATGCGAGCCGCAGGTTGCCCATCCCTGCCCTAGACCATCACAGATGCGCAATTAACTGATTGTCCCTGGAAGTCGGCTTCTTACAGAAACACAGCTTCCCTGTCATCAAATGTCACGGCACACCACTGTTAAAATCATTATTTTAATTTACAGTAAAACTTTTCTTCCAATATTTAAGTGATCTTTGTGTAGGTTGATGGTGAGTTTTTCATAATAGCTTAATTTGTACAAATAGATACTATTAGGAATCAAATGTGATTTTCTTTCTAAAGATGTTATAGAACTATCCTACAAATATTGAAAGTTGAAAAAATTATTGTCTACCAAACAATAACAATTGCTACATTTTAAGCACTTTTGTAACTTTTAAACTCTCTAAAAATGCACACTCAACACCAACAGGCTGGTATTTTTGTTTGAGTAGGAATGAAACCACAAATTCAAGATTATTTTAAATCGGATGAAAGTGGTTTCATTAAAAAATTGTGTGAACCATACATTAACGAAAAGTGTTAACTTTATATATTTAAAAATCTGATAAAAGAAAAAAGAAGCACCAATAACTTTTATCAACTTTGGTGGAATTACAATTCAATGTTGGTTGTAATTCCGCCAAGACAATTTTTATTTAATTTACTTTCCTACTTAGAATAAAACATTTATTCATTTTGGTTCACTGGTACATATGTGTTCTGTGGTTAAGCTTAGTGCATTCATAGAAAAAAGCCACGTTTCTTTTGCACAGATTTTGATGACTTGCATATCATTTTAATAATAAATGTAATTTTAAATGTAAAGATAATTTATTGAGAACTTTTAATAAATGATTATACTGTAACATAATCATGTAAAATCATAATATAATCATAAATAAATCATGTAAAATCATCAATGTAAAATGTTCTGTAAACAAAATTAAGAAAAATGGATGAAATCTGCATATTACTTCATTTCTTTTGTTAATTAATTAATAGTAAATTACATTTTTTATTACAAATAAAACAATTGTCTTAAAAATAATAGCATTAATGAAAACAATTCACCTTATCAATGAGTGCAGTTAGTGGTTCTCCTTCATTTGTACTCTCACGTTTACTCCATTCGTAAGTTTTGCTTAAGCGAAGCTGTAATATATAACTTTGCCTTATTAAATATTTTTCTATTAATTCTTGTAATCACAGAAAAAGATTCCTTAAATTGCAATATACTGTATTAAATCAAAACAAATATACAATTATAAATTAAGTAAATAGTTTCATATAGTGTTAATTTCTTATAATATACGAGGGCTATTTTTTAAATAAGGTCCGTTTGTGAATGAGAGTGAGAATAATGAGCAATCACGCCAGTACGCATGCGCTTCTGCTCCGAGCAAGCTTGGCGCGCGTTTTGACGCCGTTTGCAGCCATATTGTCTGTATGTATGCTGAGCTATAAAAGTTTAAAATGTTTAAGAAAATTGAGTCTCCCACCGACTGTGAGATACGATCTGTTATTCGATTCTCGAGTGCAAGAAACTTGGCAGCAGCGAAAATTCACCGTCAGATTTGCGAAGTTTACGGTGTAATGCTACGAGTGATGGTAAAGTTCAAAAATGGGTTAGAATGTTCAAGGATGGGCGAGTTAATGTGCATGATGAACCACGCCCTGGCCGACCTTCTCTGATTTCTGAAGATTTGGTTTGTGATGTGGATAACAAAATTCGAGAGGACCGACGATTCACGATTTCAACGTTATCAATTGAATTTCCACAGATTTCAAGATCAGTTTTGTATACCATTGTTTCGGAGAAACTGAATTATTGAAAATTGTGTTCTTCGTGGATTCCAAGATTGCTTTCTGACGATCATAAAACAAAAATATTGGACAGTGCTTTATCGTTTTTGACTCGATACAATCATCCACACAGTCCAGACCTTGCACCCAGTGATTTTCACTTGTTTCGATACTTAAAGGAGTTCCGTTGTGGTCAACGGTTCAACGACAATGAAAAGGTGAAAACTGCAGTCGTGGATTGGGCTTTTTCACAGGCGGCAGATTTCTCTGAAGTCAGAATTCAAAAAATTTTTGAGCGGTATGACAAATGTTTAAACAAAAATGGAAATTATGTAGAAAAGTAGATAAAAGTATGTAGAATACGGAAAAAAATATATTTTAATGATATTTACAGTATTTTTCTTTTTATTAAACAAGCGGACCTTATTTAAAAAAATAGCCTTCGTATTATTTATATTATATTTCTTATATATAACATATAATTATTTTTTGACAAAACGAAAATAAATGAGTAATTAATAATAAAACAAGCAAATCAAACTAAGGAAAATATACAGTTTGAAATAGGAAAATACAGTCGACTCCGCGTAAGTCGACACCCGGATAACTCGTCACCGGTCGGTTACGTAGCGAATTTTTTGTGGTCCCGGCCAACTTACATAGGCAGTAATGTTATTAACCTTAAAAAACTCGGTTTACTCGACATCGTTTAACTCGTCACCACTGGATAATCAACACACTTTTTCTGTTTCACACTTTTTAGAATTCTGATAAGTCGACTCTCCCCCCTGAAAAACGAGTTCACACCACACAGCTTATTGTACGGTGTGAACTCATTTTTTCAGGAGGGGAGTCGACTTATCGGACGTCAAAAAAGCGTGAAACAGAAAAGGTTTGTCGACTTATCCAGTGGTGACGAGTTAAACGATGTCGAGTAAACAGAGTTTTTTAACATTAATAACATTATTGCCTATGTAATTCGGCCGGGACCACAGAAAGCAGACTAATTAACCTACGGTGACGAGTTATCCGGGTGTCGACTTATGCGGAGTCGACTGTGTATATATATATATATATTAAATTATTTGAACATTATAATACAAAGAAAAAAGTTACATTAGAGTATAAAAAATATGTTAAACCTGTGTAAGTGTTTAAAGTAATCAACTATAAATCAAATATACCAATAAATATAAAGTTTAATACATTTAAAATGTATATAGATAAAATTAAAGGCAGAACCAGTATAATTGAAAACCAGAAAAAAAGAAACATAATAGTAAAAGTATTTATGTTTAACAATTACCCTAAAAATTTATTAGATGAATGGATAAACAAGGTAATTAAAAATGAAAATAGAAATAAACAATTTGATAATGATTAAAGAAATGTGCAAAATTAAATTATATTCCTAAATTATTTGAAAGAGTAAGGAAACTATTAAGCAATAAAATACATTTAATACAAACAAAAAAATGATTTATTTAAAAACATCTATATTATAGAAATAATAAAGAAATTGAAATAATAGAAGAAAAAGTAGTAGTATATTCTATTCAATGTAGTTGTGAACAAAAA
>NW_027120943.1:0-12691 GCF_030686945.1 Centruroides vittatus | reverse complement strand
TAATTCTTAAAACTTTTCTCTTCATCGATTACTCTATGTACACATTTTTTTTTTTTTTTGCTCTTTCCGCCCTGTGGGCACTAAGAGGGCCCCTTATAGCATTATGGTTCGGCCAGGTCTACAATGGGGCGGCCGGGTGGTGAAAGACTGGGGCCCACATATCCGGTCGGACCACTCCCGAAAAATTTCTGGGGATTTTTCGACCCGTCCGGATTCGATCCCGGATCCCCAGAGCGGTAAGCTGTTACCTTGACTGCTCGGCCATCCGCCTGTACTCTATGCACATTGCATACTAATTTGCGAGCTTGGCTACTTAAAAGCTTTACTTATGTATGGTTTCTCCGCGAGTCCGTCGGAAATTTGGACTAGGTGTTATTCGTACTAATAGAGTTAGGATACCAAGTTACCATCTTAATGCATGCATGCTAGATAGCACAACCCCTCTTATTTTGGCAGCTAGATTAGGTTTTGAAGGAATAGTCGTAGATTTAATCAAAGCGCGAATGTTTACCTGAAGGTCCTGCCAAGGCCGTATAATCTAGACGGCCTTGTCCATCAGGCTGCAGCTATAAATAATGTAGATACAGTAGTCCAAGTGTGTTATGAATACACAGTGCAAGCAGGAATCCACATATTAACAAAAGGAAACTGTTTCCGATAAATGGATAAAGGAATAAAACCTTAGCTGCGAAAAGCATGTAACCTTCCGAAATGTAGATCGGAACCTCACTTTCGAACCCGAAGTAATATTTAAAAGTTCGGTCAGTTTGAACAAACGAATCAGCTGACAGATTGCACCGCTGTTTGGGTTTAAAAAATACAGCAACAAGTTGCTTAATTAACTTTCTCGTCAACATTTAAAACTGTGTTTGGCGCCATCTATTATGATACTTTATTTAAAAAATTTTATATAATTAATTATCATAAAATGGCAAAAACATTAATTTTAAAATAGAAATGAATTTTATATAAAAAAAAACTTGAATGTTAATAACGAGTAAAATCTTCAAGTCCGATAAAGTCCGACCCTACACCCATATGATATACATCCCTTCTATCTTCTCACCCCTTCGACCATTAACCATCAAAATTTACTAGCATCAATCTCCCAAATACACAAACTTCCTTGCAAAATTTCAGAATTTTTCAACTAAAGAAACTAGATTTATTAAGGATTAATTATAATCTAACTAAACATTTAAGTTAATTATCTCTATTTCAAGTGTTAAACCGAACCAAAGTTAAGTTTACTACCTAATTGTGTAAAAAGTTTTACTGGTTTATAGTGACCAGTCCAAATAATAAAAGTTTCTTAAGTATTTAAAAAAAATGTTTTATTTCTTTAAAAAAATCCGTAAATTGCTGGATAGATAGATAGATAGATAACACTTTATTGCACCAAAAATACATCCGCGCTGGATCCAGCTGGAATGATGATGGTCCAGCAAAAATCAAGCTGGATTGAAAACACTGCTAGATTGCAATCCGTAGAACGAACGTAGAAGCAGAAAAAAAAGAAAAAAACAATAGTCGAGAGGCAGGTTGCGCGTCGGCGTAAACAGAGTAGCATGGTAGAATGGCAGATGAGTTTCAGTAAGTGTGAGGTCTTTCGCTGTTCAAATGGTGTAAATTTATAAAAATATTTGCAAGAACTTTGTGTCGTCGTAATTTCACAATTTCTACGAAATTCCCGGACGAAATTAATAGTTCATCCGGAGAGTGAGTCAATTCCCGGACTGTCCGGGTGAAAACCGGACGGGTGGTAACACTATTTCTTACCTATATTTTTATTTGATAAGTGAGCGTTTTCGGCAACAGACCTGTATATTTTTGGATTTTTGGAAATACGTCAACCGAGAAAAATATCCCAGTATCATCAAATGTAGCGAATATATTTATTCTTGTTTCGGATCTTCATACCTGTGTGAATTGGCATTTTCATACTTAAAGTTAACGAAGACTAAACAACATTCTGTCCTGACTGATTTCCATACTGAAGACTCATTATTATTATTGTGAAAATTCGAACCCGGCGGAACAAAAATCTAGCAATAAAAATGTTTTATTGTATGTTTCCCACGGAGTCAGGAATGAATCACAAGGAACTAAATCCAAAATGTGGTGGTTGGTAAAGAAGAGTAACGTGACCAAAAAGATAAAAGGGTGAACAGAGAGGGAACGGGGGCGGTTATACAGTGTCCGTCTATTCCTATCAAGTCCCGTTATGCAGTGTCCGTCCGGAAGGAAGCCGACGGCGGAGACAAAGACCGAGCCGAGAATACTTTTCCGAATTTCGTACGAGGATCCATCCACTCCAACGACGAGGTATGATCCTCCCAATCCTTGTGAACCCTTTCTTCGGGTACCCTAAACTTAGGCGAAGCGATGTATATCATTCCTTATTGTAGATGAAATTTATAGCTATTAATAAACTGTTTTTGTCTATTCAATCGATGTCAATTATTCGAATATCGCCGTTGCTCTATCGTCGGCCCATCCTCTTCCTCCACTCGCGTAACGCGTAACGCGTAACAAACCCAACCCGCCATCTTGACCGTGGGCAGGTCTCACCGACCTGTTAGCCGAAAAAAAGAAGGTCCGACCTCCCGGTGAACCCACTTATCTTTGTCAGGATATGCACCTAATTACGTTTCCTTGGTTATAGATGTTCAAACTCAGTCCTCCCATTAATGTTAAGGTAATAAATTCTAAATCTGTTTTTATCTGTAGCTAATTTGAATTAATAAATATTGTTAATAATTATTCGTGTTGTTTTAATTCTCCTGGACGTGAGTGTTTTGGCCTGTTAAACAATTATGTTGCTTTTAACGTAGGAAGATATACAGGGTGTTCCAGTACGAGGTGGACTCCAGCGAATTATTGATAGATTAGCAAAAAATATGTCTAAAAATTTTATATCATTCTTACATGATAAATTTTCCTGTCTCAAAAAAATCTCGAAAGTAAAATCTTATAATCAAATTATAAGCTATACTGTGCACTTTTATAACAACTTTTTCATATTTACGAACAAATAGTACCACAACTTATACATTGCAACTGATAAAAAAATTAAATTATATTTTAAGTTACTAAAAATCTATCTTGAAAAAGTATCGAAAAAACGACGTTTTCAGGTACCGCCTGTACGGAATAAACTCGTACCTGCAAATTTGGGTCTAAAAATTTATTTTCTTTATAAGCCTATATCTCGAAAACTTAATATGTGATTTAAAAAACAAGAAATAGTTTTGAACATATATTTTGCTTATCTACCCAAAGCTCGCGGGAGTGCACTTCGGACTGAAACACAGTGTATAAACATAAGTATGTATTTCCCACCTCTCCGCCCTACTTAGGCTATGCCTATGACAAGTCGATCGAGACACATTTTTAAGTTAAAAAGTAGATCTTATATACACAAAAGTTGGCCACCTCCGAAATATAAGACTAAAAGCGCATAAACAAGAAAATACATGTAGACCTCTAGTTGATTTTAGAATTTCTATATTATATAATTTAGAAAATTGCCTCAAAAACTATTTACAGGATATAGATAAATCCAAGTATAGTATAAAGAATACAGATCAATTAATTAATGGATTATTAAAAAGTCGAATCAAGCATTCATTTCGAATAATGAGTTTAGACATAAAATCGATGTATCCGTCTATTACTTTGGAAATGGTTAAAGAAAATTTAAATATGTATAAAATGCCAGAATATATAATAAACCTGATTGAATTTGTTTTAAAAAATAATTACTTTAAAATTTTTACAGATTTGTACAGACAAAAGAAAGGAATAGCAATGGGATCCGTTATAGGACCGAAATTGGCAGACATCTGCGGGATTATAACAGATGAAAAAGTATCGCAGTATAAATGTATTTGCTACTATGCAAGATATGTTGATGATATTTTAATAATATATGATTCACGAATAAGCACAGCCACAGAAATAGAGGAATACGCAAATAAATACGCTAAAATTCACACACGAAGAGGAACGTAACCTTGATGTTACTATTAAAAGAGAAGAAAAGAAACTATATTTCCGTAAGTACGAAAAATTGTGTAATACCAGAAAAACCATTAATTCTAAATCGTATTGTCCGATAGAGATCGAGAGAAACACATTCCTGATGGAATTAAAGAAAATAATAAATAGAACGACATTACATGTTATTATTTTTATATAATTACTATTACTATAACGTAATTTATTACTTTTCACAATATAGGTTTTCTACATGGAGTAACACAGTTTATTACAGAAAAACTGAACGGCTAGAAAATAAATTTAAGCCACAAACAACCAAACACCTTAAGTTGCTGAGAAAATTTAATAACTAACAAACGTTTTCAGCCAAATCTGTTGGCCATCATCAGGTTAAACATATTCGAATGCAAACACAAAATGGAACAAAAAATTTAAATACAAATAAATAAAATAACGGATAAAATATACATATAAGAAAGTAAAAATTAAATATAAATAACAAAAATATATAAAAAATATGTATAGGTTAAATAAATAAATATTAATAAACTACACGAAACTCTAATAAATGCAAGAAGTGCATTTATCAATAAATTATACGAAATTCTGACAAATACAAGATATGCAGTGATAACAAAATCAAGGCATTAAATTAAGAGCTATCAAACCTCTTAATTAAATATTTCCATGCCGAAGGCAACCCTTCAGCATCCCTGGCATTAATGCAGGCATTATGTAATCTGCTCTTAAATATTTCAATTTTTTCGGCGCAAAACGCTAAAGTCGGTGAGTGTACAGGTTTAATGATGTCTGCTTCACCCCACTTGACTACCGAGCCTTCAACCTGCGCCATCTGAGATAGAATTGTGGCGTTAGATCTTTTGCTGATGTTGTATTTGTGCTCCCTCAATCTAATCCCTAAGCTTCTATTAGTAACTCCAATGTAGTTTTTATTAATGCCTAGTTCTTGGTTTTCATAAGGAATTTTGTACACTCCAGCCATTCTTTCTTTATCAATACGGTCTTTGTCGTTCCTTAATAATTTGTACAAGTTGGGAGCCCTCTTGAAAATTAACTTGGTATTTTTGCGGGCTGAGATTTCCTTCATGATAGCTTCTTTCTTTCTGTCATACGTGAACTTTGTGAATTTGCGGAAATCCCCTCCTTGAGCTTTTGTTTTGTTATTCTTGTAGTTTTTGATTAGTGTGGTTATCATATCCGCCCTGTACCCTAGAGTTCTAGCGATATGCGATATCCTGTAGATTTCTTTTTGTCTATCAACCACACTACTGCAGTAGAGAAAAGCCCTGCGAACAAGGGCACGGAAAGCAGCCATTTTGTATTGGTAAGGATCATTCGAACGCGATGGAATGTACAAAGGGCTATGCGTTGGTTTTACGTACACTTTAGTGATCAAATGTCCTTCCTTGAATTCGATGTCAATGTCTAAAAAATGTATCCGTGAGGAACACGTCTGTTCAATCTTTAGCATGAGGCCGTCATCGTTGTTGTTGATTCTATTAATAAATTCCTCGATTTTCCGGTCATTTTTCCATATTACAAGGACATCGTCCACGTATCTTTTAAAATACATAAT
This sequence comes from Centruroides vittatus, assembly GCF_030686945.1. Classification (NCBI taxonomy): domain Eukaryota; kingdom Metazoa; phylum Arthropoda; class Arachnida; order Scorpiones; family Buthidae; genus Centruroides; species Centruroides vittatus. The sequence continues at coordinate 7,092 of NW_027120943.1, read as the reverse complement.
GTCATTCATGAAGCCACAAATAACACTCTTTTCTAACCTTCTCAATACAAGTTCACACAACAATCCTGACATAGGACTTCCCATTGGGACTCCCCTTTTTTGTTTGTATTGACGGCCATTAAAAGCGAAAAAAGATTCATAGCAGACAAGGTTAGCTAGCTCTATCAAATCATTACTGTAATTTGCCAAATCTGGGCTTTTGCTGTGCATGAAATCCAAAAGCGCTACCTTGCATGACTCAATTTTTATAGAGGGGTATAAGCTCTCGTAGTCCATTACGGTTCCAACCTCATTATCCATTAAAATTAGATCTTGTATCTCATTAACCACATCCCTGGGATCCTTTGCCACATATACGTTATTCTCGAGCTGAGAGGTGAGAAACCTATGTAATCTCTTTTCAAGAAAAAAGGTTGGTCCTCTGCATCTTTCAACTATGGGTCTTACTTCCTTGCCCTCTTTATGGGTTTTGGCAAACGCAAATAATCTCGGCATACCTGGCCTAGGATTCCGACAATTTTTGAGAAAAGGTAATAAATTAGTGATTTTAGCTTTTTCAAGTTTCTTAACTCTTCTGTCGACGCTATCGATAATCTTTTCGTCAACACGCTCGCATTCGGTTTTCTTAATATAATCATCCAAAGCGTCATTATACGTTTGCCTTTTCATGATGACTAATGTTTTGCTCTTGTCCGCTCTAGTAGTAACCAAATCGTTTTCTCTAAGCCAGCATTTAGTAAGTTTGATGTATTTACCGGCATCACATCCTTTCCTCCAAGCCATCCGGTCTTTAATGACAGTTTTCCATCGGAGGTATTCTTTTTCTAAAGGATCTAGCCCAGATATTCCTCTTTCTATTTATTGAATTGACGCGTCCCAAGAGTTTGAACTTTCAGGGACATAGTTCGGTCCCCACTTTAGAAACTCCATGATCTTCATCGGGACTCTACCTTGTCCCATAATACGAATGTCGAAGGATTATCCTTAGCTGCTCTTGATGCCTGTTACATTAAGTACATTAAGAAAATGAAATGGATCCTTAGAAAACAGGATTTAAAATAACCAAAAAATGCTTTTATTAGATAAATATAGCTACAGGAATTGTTATTCTTTCATTTGACAGGCGTGAAAATTCACACGTGCAGTCTACATTGTTTACAAACCAGTTGACAGTATAACACAAAATTTCTGATTTTTATGCTATTAAAATAGGGAAGAAACTGAAAAAAGGTATATATAAAAAATTCTACTGAATAATAAACAAAAAAAAACATGCTGATATCATAAAATCATTCAATGGTATTTTAAAAAATTTTACCGAAATCAAAACGGTCCTATAAAAGTTCAGAACGATTTAATTAATTTTATTTTAAAAAACTCTCATAAAAAACAATTAGGCAATTAATATGATATTTAATAGAACGTTATAAAAACTTTTGTGGCAAAAGTAATTACAGTACAGCATCGCTTATCCGAGCCCCGATCAACCGTCACATCGGTTAACCGACCGCGTTCTAGTCGGCAAATTCAAATATCCGATAGTGATGTGGCGCTACAATATTTGGCTATGTCTTGGCTACTTTAATATTATTTTTGTTAAATTTTTGCGTGTTTTAGCTGACAACATGACTCGACCATGAAGAGGAGGCCAGTATTTAAACCAGGGTTAATTTTCTATTTTAAATTAATACAAAAATAAAGATTTTTGTATTTATTTTGTGCGAAATAAAGAAATAATTTTTAACGTTACAATATCATTATAAAAAAATTATTGTTAGGCTCAAGCTCGATGAAAATTCAACGCGAAGTAGGTTAATAGCGATATACTAATTACATGGGATGTACTAATATACTAAACTAATAATGCATTTTTTACTACTTTTCGGTTATCCGTTTTTCAGTTATCCGACCAACCCCAGTCTCCAATTGAGTCGGATAAGCGATTTTCTACTGTAATAAAATTTTCAAAGGGATAGATAACGATGTATATGTACTAGCCCATACATTTTTGGAAAAGGACCGCTTTTTTCGTAATGCTATGTAAACTGCTCGAGAGGGCAGAACTATGTAACTCGGGCGAAGAACTTAAAAATATCTATATAGGTACAAATTGAGTTATGACCCAGCTAAAACTTTATAGCAAGCTATAGAAAAAATTAGAACTTATAACGGTTCAAAATACTCAGCTGTTGCAATTCCTATATATTATTTTGTAGGTGGTTATCTTCAATATGTTTTTTCATACGAGCGACTAATCCAGCCATTTCTTTCCTACATATTTTTCATTGCACCCTGTATGCCGGTTTTCCTGGATTTCCAGAAATTAGTTTGTACTGGTTCCAGATATTATCAAGTCTTCTTTCTGCACTCATTCTTTACTTAACAAGTAACAACAATAATAATAATGTCTTTTACTATCCAAATAATACTACAATACATTAGCTGTATTCTAACAGTATTAACTGGCATGTGCTGTCAGGAAATCTCTCAGTGAAAAAAGTCGGCGTGTCACGTGCTTTTGTGACCCATGACAGTGAGAAAAATTTCCCATTCCCATGTTCACATTTTGCTCACAAATCAGAAAAAGCTTATTTACTAAATTTATGTAATAAAACAATTGTTTTAAAACAGTATTTTATAACGTAATATAAAACTGTTTTAAAACAAAAAAACAAAGGTTTTTAAATAAAACGTGTATTATTGTTTTATTTAAAAAAAAAAAACATAAATTTACCAACCCTGTTAATATGATCATAATTAATATGAGTGCCAGAGGTTCGAATACCAGAGTAGATTTTTAAAAAATTTATTATAATTTTAATAAGTGTATACACTGTAAATGTCAAATAATTCAAAAAGAGAATTTATATATTTTAAAAGATTAAAGTAGAGAATAGAAATTTGTCACCGTACAAAATACTTTGAATATGAATTTGTCTGATATTTAAGATCGTTTTATTTTTTCGATTTAGCTAATTTTCACTCTGAAAATACAAGAAAAAAAGGAAACTAAAAACGACAAGAAAAGAATTCAATCTTGCAAGAATGAAATCCACGATTCACTCTTAACAATTTGTACTTTACAGACTTGAACGTTGTGAATTCCTCTTATAGGAAACGTGTTATAAAGGAAGTATTCTTTTTACCTGAATTCAACATTATACAATACTACATTTAACAATACGAATGAATTCGAATATGAATTATACATTCTAATGTTAAAAAGTCATATTAAATTAAATTTTATAATTTATTTCATGTTTGTTGGTGATTACTTTCAGTTGTTCTTTGGACGAAACAAAAAGTTTTGAAGAAAATATTTTCCACGATTAAAGAAAAAATTGGTATTAGATGCTGCTTTACTTACATGGATGATTTTTATTTTGAAATATAACTGAAGAAGCATGAAATTATTCCAAGAATGTATACAGAAAAACTATGAAGACATAAATACACTTGATAAATGTTTTACAGAAATTGTTTACCTTAATATGTCCTCCCTGATTAGCTGTTGTTGAACACATTAGTAACTTAATATATTTATACTCAAACATTATCATTCCTAGAATTACTTTTTCGTGTTTTGATGCAGAAATTTGCCTTTAGATATAAAAACTATTATTTAATTAAATATTATTATTAATTTAATTATTGTTATCATTTAAGAAACTTTTTATTATACATCGATAAAATTATTATTTAAAACAACTTTTTTAATTGCAGAGAAAAGGAACCAAAAGAAATTTTCATGTAAATACTGTAAGAAGAATTTCAAAACTAAACACTATTTGCAAACTCATGAAAGAATCCATACAGGAGAAAAGCCTTACAGTTGTAACGAGTGTAAACAGAAGTTTACAGAAAGGGGAAACTTAATTAGACACCTTCGGACCCACACTGGAGAAAAGCCTTACAGCTGTGATATATGTAGACCAGGGGTTGCAAAAGGGGTCGATGAAAAGACTAAAACTTACAAATTTTGAACCGAATATTGCTAAGGATCATCAAGCTAATCCGTCTTATTATTATTATTAACATATATACAATACAATTAAAAATTATTATTGACATATATACAATAAATGTAAAATTAAAAAATATATATTAAAATAGTAAGAGCTTTTTTTTGTTTTTGCTTGTAACACAAACTGTTTGGTGGAGGTCGATGTGAGGTTTCGAAAAGTCGTAGGGGGTCGACGATCAAAAAAGTTTGGCGACCCCTGGTGTAGACAGAAATTTACAACTAAACAAAATTTGCAGTCATGAAAGAATTCATACAGGAGAAAAGCTGTACATACAGGTTGTGACGAGTGTAAAAAGAAGTTTTTACGAAAGGAAGGCTTAATTGCACACCTTTGGATCAAACACACACGAGAGCCATATGAATGGTAATTATGTCCAACGAAATTCATTCGAACATGTAAAAGTACATTAGAATATTCAGACTTAAAAATAATTTTCTTCCAAAACGTACAATTTCTATTTATGTGTAATGATAGACATTACATTTTCGAACTGTGAATCGAATGTTTTTAACAATGGAACGCTAACAATAAAATTTAGCAATTATTATTCTTTGTTGTCTTTTATTAAATTAAAAAATAATTCTGTAACTTTTTATATTCGGATTTAAATTATTTTAAATATTATTTTTAGACTGTTTAGTATGAAATGAAATTATATTTTAAGGTTATAGAATTAAACGAATGATGTCATTAGTTTAATCTTGTTTGTAAGATGAATTTGTAATGCGTTTACTTTTAATAAATAGATTTAGTAAATATAGCTTGGTCTTACATTTCAAATACATGTAATCTTGGAAAGATGATAATAAATCGACAATAAACATCACTCGTGAATTTTGACAGTACGTGGATCAAAAGTTGTCGGACGACCGAATATCGGAGCGAATTTGGAGTTTTTCGACCACGAAGCAAATTCGTACATTGGCCACGAACACTCGCTCGGTCAGAGGAAAAATTGTCGTCGCTAGCCTTGCTTTCGATAGAAAAAGAGCTTTCAAATACGTTGATGAAATCGACGACCAGCGACTTTTATGATAAAGTAATTAACGACTTTGCGGAAAAAATCGCCGAATGCCACGGAGGTACGCTAACGAAAAAACGGTTGGAAACCGTTGCCCCAGACCATCACTGACGCGCGATTAACTGATTGCCCCTGTAAGTCGGCTCTTTACAGAAACACAGCATCCCTATCATCAAATGTCACGTCGTGTTAATTCGTGATGAGATATCAATTTTTCTTCTGCAATTTTCTGCTTATTTGTAAAAATAAATAAATAAACTTCGGTTAACACATAAAGGAAATAGACAGCAGTCCATTTATAAGACTAGAATGATCAGTTATTTATCAAATTATCATACATTGTTACATATTAATTTTAATCGATATTTTATTTATAAAGTTTTATGTTTTTAACCATTATAAAATGACAGACAGCTTAATTTTGAGGGTAGGAATGAGTTTTATTAAAAATTGTAAACAATAATAACGAGAGAAATCTTCATTAGTCCGACCCTACTTGAGATAAACACGATCCCCATTATCTCCTTATTTTTCGACCTTTATTTATCAAAATATAATAGCTTTAAAAAAAAATAAACAAACCTACCGCAGAATTTCCAACATTTTCGACAAAAAGCACAGGACTTAACAAATAGTACACGGAAGTACTCTCTAAACTTCCGTTTTCGGTGAAAATGAACATCATTTTTCGTTCCTTCTAAACCACGTGACTATGAGTCGACTCATAAAATCACGTGTCTCGACGTAAAGTAACTAAACTCTACGTACCAGGTAGAAACACCTTTATGCTTACAAGCATAAAGGTGTTTAAAATGATTATAAAAGTGGTTAGATATATTTAAAACTACTGTGAATAAAACAAGTTGTTACTAAAATGATTTTAAAATTTTATATTTTGTATTTAGTACTATTTTATTTGCCCTTGTTTGTTCCATTGTTACCTTTTTCCCGTCTAACGTCTCATTTAGAAATAGCTCTCTAGGGACCGGTCACAGTGATGGGAAATTAAGACCACCTAACAAAACGTTTCCTGAAAATCGAGTGTTTAGCTTTAAGACTGAAAGTTACACCTGTCTACAGCACTATGATAGACGTGACGATAAATTACCAGACATTGACGTAATGGAATCTCCGATGCAATTTTAGAATTTTTTACGTGAAACATAATTATTTTATTATTTTGTCGTATCATTAACATTATTATTTTTATTACTATGGTATACCTTACTATTATTATTCCTTACGTTTAAAGCTTATAGAACTATAGATTTTAAAATAGTGACGTCATTTCTTGTTTTGCTAAAAAAAGTATCTTTAGATTTAACTCTTTTATGTGGTAAAATAAAATTTTTATTTCTTAATATTTATTTTCTCATATTTTCGTTGTTTGTTACATATTATGACTCCACATTCGAATAATCTTCACACGTTACTTGCGCTTGGACGAATAACACAAGTCTGACATGAAAATTGAGTAGCATTGTCGCAGCATATTCTTTAATTGTTAATTTTATGAACAATTTCCTCGTGCCCTTCTGTTCGCTAACACGGAGAGGGCCAGAAGTACGGTCCGGCCCTCTTTTTGTTAGCGATTCAGTTTATCAGAAGCGGATGCACGTGTTAAAAACAGTCGATTTTCCCTATATGTAAATTAACATAGCACACTCTTGGCCACATAAATTTTGAGTAAATTTCTTGAATATCTTGAACTTTTTAATTAAAATTTCTTTACAAATCTAGAATTTTAACAAATTTTTTCTATCTTGTAAAAGCAGATTCTATTCTCTAAATGTAGGGAAACTTTCTTAATTAGGGTTCTCCTCGCTAGGGGGTTCCCTTCTTGTTCAGAAATTTATTCTTGGAAAGGATTTAGACCACGTGTAGAAAGGTAACAAAAGAAACTGGAAGTTAACGAAAACAATAGTCTAGTGTTAAGGCACTCACCCTGTGTAGACGTCTATTTTTTTTTCATTTTTCAGATTGAAGAATACTCGGACATAAAGAATAATGAAATTTATCTTTTCTAATAAATAAAAGTGAAAAAAA